>NC_086120.1:10960046-11127546 GCF_963921235.1 Mobula hypostoma
AATGTTTGCAGAGTGTGACATATCAGTTTTTGCCCATTTTTAGCTAAGTTCTGTAACAAATCTACAGGTTACCGGCAGACACAGAGGGGCACAGACTGGTGAAATGGGCTGACAGATGGCAGATGATATATTTAATGCTGAGGTGTGTGAAATAATACATTTAAAAGAGAGGCAATATAAACTAACAGAGGATACAGGAACAGAGGTCTATGGACACATACAGTATCTCTGAAAGCCAGAATCAGAATCAGGTTTAATTTGTTAACTTAGCAGCAGCAGTACAATGCAATACGTGGCAAATATTGAAATATATATATATATGTGTGTGTGTGTGTGTGTGTGTGTGTGTGTGTGTGTGTGTGTGTGTATGTGTGTGTGTTTTAAATAGTTAAATTAAAAATAGTGCAAAACCAGAAAATAATATAAAAATGAGGTAATGTTTATGGGTTCATTGTCCACTGAGGAATTGGACGGCAGAGGGGAAGAAGCTGTTCCTGAATCACTGAGTGTGTGCCTTCAGACTTCTGTCTCCCTTTCCTGATGGTAACAAATAGGAGAGGGCATGTCCTGGGTGATGGGGGTGATAATGGACGCCATCTTTCTGAGCTGCCGCTACTTGAAGATGTCTTGGATATTACAGAGGCTAGTACCCATAATGGAGTTGACTAATTTTACAACTTTCTGTAGATTCTTTCGATCAAAACAAGTGACAAAACAAGAAGGCAATTGAAGAAGCGTATGGGGATCTTTACTTATGCTTCAATTCTGTTTATAGGTATTTATAAGCTGCTTCACAGTTCAACAAGAATATCAAAATCCTGGCATGCAGAAGAGATTTACTAGATAGAATTTTGAATATAAAGATGATGATTTGGTTTCCTTAAAGCAAAAAAAAGCTAAGGGGACATCTAGCTAAGGGATCAAAATTATTTGTATTTGATAAATATGTTCTAAAGGCAATGGAGTGGGTAACGGGATGATGGTGATTTAAGGTAGCAACAGAACGAATTACAAGCAGCTGTGACATTTGTATATTTATAACACAGTATGCTGTTATGGCCTGGAGCGTGCTCACTGAAAAGGTGATGCAAAAAAAGAAATATATTGTTGAAAGGGGAATTTGCAGGGACATGGGGAGAGAGGACTGGGAACTTGGCAGCTCATTCACTGTGCTGGCATGATATGTCAAATGACCTCCTTTACTGCCTGAACCAATATTCTTGCCTCTCTTTTGCTTCCTATAAACTCTGAGGCAGGGTTTTGATGGAAGGTCATCCAGCCTTTCGGCTTGAGGTTTTATGACAACAACAATGCGATCCCTCAAAGGGTGAGATCAATGGATGTCATTCCGAATCAAAAGGAACAGGAAGATCCCAGTTGATTCGACATGTATATCCACGAGAGCAATCACTACAGAGCTGTAGCTCAAAGGGAAGACTTACACTCTCAACATTCAAGCTGAAAGAAGAATGGTGGGGGGAAGGAGGGGGAAGAACTGGTCAGATTTCCTATAGAAATGAATGGCATTAAGATTAGCAGCCACAGCATCTGCAACAAATATTGCTTGAAAGGTCACAGCCAATAACTACCACATGTTTATCAGCTGTCAGGAAAAAGATGTGCTCTGGAATGTTTTGAAAGCAGTTTGAGAATCTGCTGAAAGCATCAACAGAAGAAAATCTCTGTATCTCATGACTGGTTTCTAGGCCAAAAACAACAGTGTTCTGACCATAGTTACAATGGAAGGACTGTAAAAGAGACTGGAGACACAAGTGTCCTGACGTAAGGACTTGACCTGAAGCGATGACTACCCCTTTGTCTCCACAGATATTCCTTGACCCACTGAAGACCTCCCCAGAAGTTGGTTTCTTGCTGACTAAAAGATGGCTTCATAAACTAGATGTACCAAGGAAGGGCCCTCATTCTACATTTTCTAACTTGTCACAAAGAGCTATTAGTAAGTAAAGTCACAATATGGTGAATCTTATCAGATCTATATTCCTGTCAGGAGCTTTGTTCTAAAAGTTCCATAGATATAGGACTATCACCATAGATATAGGACTATCATGTAAGTGTGAACGTACATGACAACCTCATGTAGTTATCCTTAAATGATGCACTAAATCAATTGTTTTTTCAGGTAAGTTCAACTATACTGTTCATCCATCAAAACTCAACACCTCACCATTTCCATTCTACCAAGTTCCAAAACAACTGTCCTTACCTTTGGAATCTACCACTGACTTGATCCACTTCTTCATTGCAACCTTAACCACATGAAAGCCACAGGCAACAACTTCCAGTCCGGTCCTTCACTTCATCCTATCTACCAGATTTACTTGGTGACCAGGGGCTCAAATCTTTCAGGGTACCCAAGCTTTGATTCAGCCTCACTGAAAATGTTTTACCTTCAGTACAGTCTTTAAGAAATTCCTGAAAAGCCAACTTGCTAACAATGCTTCTGGCATCCTTCCAAATTATACAATCTAGCTCCACAAAATTAAAATTCTACAAATTATTCAAACTGACTCTGCTCAGTGTGATGCCTCAGAACCCTAATTGTGTAAAAAATGGTTGTTATTATTCAGGGTCTGTGGGAATTACCTTCACGATCCAGTGACATCTGATTATCTCTTGTGATGCTAGTGACCATTGGCTGACTCACATCAACTACATATACTCGAACTGAGAAAGAACTTAGGGATCATTAACAATGGAACTTCATTGTAACCTGGGGGAATATCAGCGTTTTTGTGCAGTTATCGTTACAAGGCAGATAAGGAGACTGTCTCACACTCTAGTGCTCCACAACTGTCAGAAGGTTACAACATGGGCTGCAACAACTCCCTTGTGCTTCTTCTACTGCACTTCCCAAAAACAAAATATTTTGCCACTGGGCATTCAACGGCTAGGTATGGTGGGGAAGCTCCTCAAATAATGAAAGGGCTATTGCCTGGGGGCCAAGTGATGATAATGAGGAAGAAAGCCCTTAACTCTGAGTGGAGTCATCGAGATGCCGTCATGATGCCATTTTTTAACAGGCTTTCTTATTTTTACGAGGCCGAGTTGCTACCTCGAAGCTCGACCCAGCACGGATGGGAAGCGTGCAAGGGAGCCGGCTGGATTTGAACTCAGGAGCGTTCGCTCTGAAGTCTGGCACTGATGCCACCACACCACCAGCCGACAGAAGTGATGATAATGTTGCTATGTTAAGATAAAATGTGTTAGCACCACTCGATGCAAATGCTACTAAGAATGTAAAGAGCTTTGCACTGTTCTTTTTCTTGTATATATACTTCATTTTGAATAAAGTGTATTCTTGAAACAAGATAAATCCAAAAAGACAAGGACTCCATGGACTTGCAACTACTTCAGGTACATACTGCCAGACTCCACACCCCACCCCCCACCGTCGTGATGAGGAAATATGTCAGTTTGGAATTAAATTCTGCAACTCACATTCTGATAGTTCATAGACTACAGAGAAGGCAGCTTACCACCAGCATCTCAAGGGAAACTAGGAATGAACATTAAGTATTGCCCACATACCAGAAGAGGGCAGAAAAAAAATTAAGATACCTTTTATAAAAGGGATAAAGCAGCAATTTCATTACGTTTCTTTGGTTCATTCAGTTCAACCTATTTCCATATGGCAATGAAAACGATCGTTGCATAAATGATATTGCTGATGTGCATCCCCACTCTGTGCTCAGAACAGAAGTTCTCCTCTAACTGTGATCTGAGCACTTCCCAGGCTCTTCCTGTAGAGAGTCCTGCTTCATTTTCTTGTTCACAAACAACCTGCTCTAAAATTCAGCATGTTCAGCAGCATCTATGGGAGGGAGGGCATTGTTTACATTTCAGATTGAAACCCCGTTTCCCTTCTTCCCAGAGATGCCGCTCGACCTGCTGAGCTCTTCCAGCAGGTTGTTTGTTGCTCCGCTTTCCAGCGTCCGCGGTCTCTCGTGTCTCCATTTTCTCACTAGTCTCATTTTTCAAATGTTCCTTAGACAGATTAAAGACATACCCTGCATAATGGGTAAGAACGTGCTTTTGCTTCATTAGTTACTCAAGCAAACCAATTGTTGAATGGAGACGTGACAGATTGGAAATGCTGGAATCAGGAGCAACAAATCAACTACTGCAGGAACTCAATGGGTTGAGCAGTATCTGCGGAAGGGAAGAGTAGGATGCAGGATTTTGACCCAAAACGTTGAGATTTCCTTCCACCCATCCCTCCCACATACACACACGTTGCTTAAACTGCGTTCTTCTAGCAGACTGTTTGTGAAGAAAGCAGGTCCATTTAGTGTACCTGGTGGGGCTCTGAAAACCAGTGCCCTCTAACTGGCGGGTGTGTTCAGTTTCTGAGCACTAAAGTTGGAAGTGCTCACCTGCTTCAAAAGGGCAACAATTATACCAGTGCCCAAGAACAGCAGGGTGAGCTGCTTTAATGACTGTCGTCCAGTAGCACTCACGTCAATGGTGATGAAGTGCTTTGAGAGGTTGGTTATGGCTACAATAAATTCCTGTCTCAGCAAGGCCTGGACCCACTGTAATATGCCCATCGCCACAATAGGTCTACGGCGGATGCAATCTCATTGGCTCTTCACGCAGCCTTGGATCACCTGGACAACACTAATATCTATGTCAGGATGCTGTTTATTGACTGCAGCTCAGTGTTTAACACAGTAATTCCTACAGTTCTGATCGAAAAGCTCCAAATCTGGGCCTCTGTACCTCCCTCGAGTCTGAATCCTCGACTTCCTAACCAGAGGACCACAATCTATGTGCATCAGAAAAAATAACTCCACCTCACTGACAATCAACACAGGTGCACCTCAGGGGTGTGTGCTTAACCCACTGCCCTTTTCCGTTACTCCCATGACTGTGTGGCTAGGCACAGCTCAAACGCCATCTATAAATTTGCTGATGATATACCTATTGTTGGCAGACTCTCAGATAGGGTGTACAGGAGTGAGATATACCAGGTAGGTGAGTGGTTTTGCAGCAAAATCTTGCATTCAACATCGGTAAGACCAAAGAACTGATTGTGGACTTCAGAAAGGAACACCTTCTTCCCCTCTGCCATCTGAATTCTGAATGAACACTGAACACAGAAACACTACCTCACTACTTCTTAAATTTTAATTCTTGCACTACTTATTTAACTATTTAATATACGTGTTTACTGTAATTCACAATTTTTTTCCTCTATTATTATGTATCGCTTCATACCGCTGCTGCAAAGACAACAGATTTCACGACGAATGCTGGTGATATCAAGCCTGATTTGGATTCTGTTTTAGCAATCCCTCCAAGAGTTGTCCTTATTCTGGAATTCATTTGGAATTAATCAAGATTTTGGTTTTCAAAATAGCATTAAAATAAACCCTTTCCCTTTCATTATTGGGGCAAATATGACAAATATGTCAGTGTATGTAATTAGTCTATGATTGCTGCTCTGAAATCCAATGTCATATCAGACACATTTTGACAATGGTTTTGTGAGGTGGGTTGGGGGTGTGCAACAGAAACCAAAGCTATTGCCTCTAGTTCCCAGTGTGAGGGTTAGTATGCAGAAGTTATCTACCTGAGGCCTCAACATAGGCCATGACAGGAAGATGCAACTGTCACATTACATACTCATCTCCCATCCCCATTTTCCCTTGCATTGCTTTAGTTTTTTCCCTTCTAATGGCTCCAATAGGATTTACATGGGCATTCTATACTTTCTGCTCTCTCTTTCCGTTGACAGACAAAGGCAAAACAATGAAGGCAAACTGAAGTTGGCATTCCTTGGACCCGTGAAATCCATCAATCAACGGACTGAGTGGCTTCACAAATTTTCAGTCAGAGAACAACTGGAAATATGCGTTCAAAGATGTAATCCTGTGGAAGGACAGTAGGACAGATCAACTAAGTGGGGGTAAGGGTGGACAATTACATTGAGTCGCACAGCATGGAAATAGAGCCTTCAGCCCATCAAGTTCATGCTGACCATCAAGCAGCTATTTACACTAATCCTACACTGTGGCCATTTTATTCTCCCCAAATTCCCACTGGCTCCCCTAGGTTCTACCATTCATTATGTGCATCTTACAGTGGCCAATTTACCTACCGTCCATCATGGTTTTGGAATGTGGGAGGAAAGCAGAACACACTGAGGAAATCCATGGGGTCATAGGGAAAACAAGCAGATGCTAGCAGGAGAGCACCCGACAGCAGTATTGAACCCTGACTGCTGAAGCTGTGACATTCCAGTTGACGGAATCACTCAGCACCACATCTTTCAAGCAAGCTCCATGAATTTGCATGGCTGATAGTACCCTCCTTGTTCGAAGCTTCTCGTGGAGCTGGGGCCCCAGTCCCACTGCATACCACCGCTCGAGACAGATGTGGTGGGATTGAGCAGGTTTTATTCACCTCCTGGAACATGTGTTATCTGAGAGGGTCAGAATAGCCGTGAGGGACTGTCTCTATGCCATTGTTAACCAAATGAGCAAAGAGTGTGCCAGTCATGTGACCAAAGGCAGCTTTCATTTTATACACAATTCACCTCCACCCTCTTCCTTGCTCCAGAATCCTTATTTGCATCTTAACTTTTCACCTTCTACGTCATATGGTGACCCTTTTACAACAGACAGACAACATCTCTGAAGTGATTCCTATCACTCGACCCAACTCCAACAAAGTGCCACAAGAGAATCTCTCAAATGCTGAGGAAGTCTGCAGGTTAGGCAGCTTCTCTGGAGGGGTAGAAACAGTTGACATTTTAGGCCGAGACGCTTCATCAGTATTGGAAAGGAAGGAGGCAGAAGCCAGAATCAGAAGGTGGGGAGAGGATGGGCAGTCTATCAACAGCCTACTTAAAATAATCCTATCTTAATCCCTTTTTACTTCTTATTAACTCCCCTCAGACTCTGCCAGTCTCCTCCACACTATCTGCTAATGAATAGATCTGCCGAGAGCAGTTTGCAAAGTGTCACCATGTTCCGGGGCATTTTACAGCAGCAGATTAACTTACTGGCCCACACATCTTTGGCGTGTGGGAGGGAACTGGCACACTCAGAGGAAACCCACAGATTCACAGGGAAAACAAGGAAAGTCCATGTACACTGGGTCTTCCGTGGAGTGAGACAGAGGCTTTCACATCTAAGGCACAGTGAGTATTGGCAAATGGATCACTTTATCCCCTGGTATTCCATGCTGGAAACCAACATTCCTGGTCGGGGGATAGAGCCAGAAACATCTCTTTCTCCTCTGGGTTACCATTAAACCCTTAGGTTTATTCCAGAAATGAGCTCCCTCTCCTGAACCAGGACGACAGCTTTCCCGTTTCTTCCCCCACCACCATTTGCCACAGTAGATTCAAAAAGAGGACCAGCTTTGATGCTGAGACACCGCTTCCTCAGAATGGACTCCATTGAACAGGAGGACCCTCTGGGGGGAATTAGGATTGAAATGAGGAGAAACAGGATTATCAAGAGTACAACACAAAGCACTGGAGGAACACAGTGGGTCAGGCAGTGCCTATGGAGGAAAATGGGCAGCTGATGTTTCAGGTCGAGACCCTTCACCAGGACTGTTTCTCCAGACAGTCATATCCGCCAAGTTCCTCCAGTGCTTTGTGTGTTACTCCAGTATTTGCAGTTTCTTCTGTCTCTATTTAATCAAGAGCTCTGCAACCCCTAACCTTCACCAATTCAGGGAGCTGTGGCCATTCAGTGAATGAGTACATTCTAGGATGGGATCTATAATTTTTTGAACACTGAGGAATCAATGCATGAGGGATAGTTTACACGAGTCGCGAATCAGACATGATCTTACCAAATGGCAGAGCAGAGGTGTAGGGTATACTCTTGTTGTTCAACCAAGGTCAGCCTTGTGCCATACAACATCAACTGTAAAGGACTGACCAAGCCTATTGGACTTGAAGTTTCAGTGCCAGCTGTTTGAGTGAACTTTATTTTATCGGTCAAGGTTAGACCTAAAGCCAGAAGCCAGTGAGGTTCTCCATTGCACCAAATCAAACTGTGAATCGGAAAGAGAGCGGAACAAGGAAGACTGCAGTGCTGGTGTGATTATGTTTCCTGTACATCACATCTGAATACAGACTTTCTATCTGTTACACCCATGACACGCACACGCAGCCATCCCCATCTAGCTTGCCATCTTCATGCAACAGACCTCAGTACGACCACAAGCACCAATTAAACAATTCCTGAACCACATACTGTCTTGGGAAAACCACAAAGCAGATAAGCAGAATTTGTGGTCATTTAGGGATATTGGGAAATGCCCCTCCACCTTCCAAAAGTAATCAAGCAAAGCTCGAGGTGATGTTCTCTAAAAATACAACCATAATCATGTTCTGTGGCTCACAGAATGCGGGCTGCTGTATCAGACACAAGCCCCGAAAGATGTGCACCAAGCCCCCTTGGACTCTGGGATGCTGGCAATCCTCAGGATTACACTCAATAAAATAGCATTGCTTATCAACAGTGACGGCAGAACCTTTTATCTTACTGCCATGGCAACAACAAATGTAATTGGCTGAATGAGAAAAGGGCAAAGAGCATGCTGGACATGACTAATACAGTGCCTACTCCCCTGCTCCCCTGCTCAATCACTCTCAGCTTTCAACTTCACCGTAGCTCTGGATTTTTTATCTGCTGCATAATTCACCCTTAAAGTCTATGGAATAGGCGAGGGAGCCAGGAAGTGGCAGATGGATTATAGTGTAGGGAAGTGTAGGCACATCTGTGCACTTCAGTAGAGAGAATAAAGGTGTAGACTATTTTCTAAAAGAGGAGAAAATTCAAAAATTAAAGGTACGAAAGGGCTTGGGAGTCCTCGCACAGGATTCCGTAAAGGTTAGCTTGCAGGTTGAGTTGGTAAGGAAGGAAAATGCAATGTTAGCATTCATTTCAAGAAGACGAGAACACGAGAGCAAGGATGTAATGCTGAGGTCTTTTTAAAATTTGGTTGCTACTGGTTGGGAGCCCCTGCTCTAAAAGGAAGATTGGTGGGAATACTGTGGTGCTGGTGTGATGCCCACAGCTGCTTTTTGTTGGGGCCACAGTATATCCCACCGAAGAGTGGCATTCTCAAGGGACCCTCGTGATCTGCCACAATCCTATGAGGATCTCCTCATGGTGTAGGATCTGAGGAGCTGCAGGTGTGTGTACAATCAGTACATCTTCCAAATAGGTTTCATACATGTGTGTATAAGTATACGTATGTGTAGATGTGTGCCTGACTGAGCGTGTTTCTGCACAAATATGCATGTGTGTGCACACGTGACAAAGGTTAGCCAATCTGAGCAAGTGCTAATGACGCAGAGCAACAGCTATAATGTTGCAATTTACAAAGAAATTCCCGAGTATTATTCATTGGAAATGTTTCATCTCTACTGTCAAAGTCAGTTTGATAGATTGTCCTAACTTATTTCTGATTCAACAAGCAAACATTGTAGTCGAGGTTGATTTCATCCAGATGTTCTTTTTGCCTGTAAAACATACATTTAAAGTCTGTAGCATTGGGAAGTGCAAGATGGTGCCAGGTGTCTGTGCAACTAGGCCCCAGCAACAGTCTGTACCCTCAGTAGGGAAGGGGAGGGTAGTGACTGAAGCTGAACAGAACTCAGTGGCCTGTAGGGACAGACACAAGTTGAGCTCTGACTTTGCAGAAATGGTGGTGTTCAGCAGTCCAAGCAGACAGAGGTCACCGCACATCCTACCCAGAAAAATGAAAAAAAAATGCCTGCAGCTATCGGAAATCAGAGATAAAGCGAGGTCAGACAGCATCTGTGGAAAGTTAATATTTCCGGTATTAGCCCCTGCAAGGGCTGGCTGAATATATCCCTGGAGGTTTCTCAATAGTTTATACTTCAATCATTTAAAATGTGCAGATAAGTGCATAATACTTTTCATTTCTGTAAAATAAATGGCACTAAGGTATTGCTCCCAGACTACCTACAAGCTTCTGAGTAATCTGCTATGGGTAGGTTGGCCATGGGGCTGACGCAGTGCGTTGGACGATGAGTGGATTGTGGACGATGTTCATTCTTCTCAGGTGGAGAGCTGGGTGGGACTTGATGAAGCCAGAGAGCTGAGCATGTCTTCACCTTCCTCAGGTGTGGAAGAGTTAAGGTAAGCTGACAAAAATAAACAACAGAAAAAGCAGGAAGCCAATGTGCTGGGGATTAGCAATGATGGAAAAATAGGACCTACGTTTGGAATGTGTACCATGAGCAAGGGAGATTGAGAAAAGTAAGAAATATCAAGCAGCTATAGAAAATATTGACTGCACTTAGAGAGTTACGTACAGCTCCAGTGACCACACTACACATAAGACACCAAAGTCAAAGCTGAGTTTACAGTATGCACAAGTACAATTCCTTGCATCAGCATCATAGGCACATGGAGACACAACATTCACAATAAAACCTTAAATTATACAACATTAAACAAGAAAAAGAAACAAATCAAACAAAAATCCATTGTAATGCCGAGTAATGAACCGAATGGACAGTGTGCTTATCAATACCATTGGTGATGTGCGCTACCATGTGCAGTAAAGTCATCACAAATCCAGCTAGGTTAGAAAGGCTTACCTTCAATGGTGGTATCAGCCAACACTGAGGACAGCAAAGCCGTTAGGAAGACAACTGCTGGCATCATCAAGTGAGTAAGTAACAGCATGCTTGGCACTGACTTTTAACACTGGCCTGGAAGTCAAAGCCAGTTCCAGTGTAACTGTGTGTCTTCAGATTGGATTCGCTTCAAGCCTAGAGATAGAAGACAAAATATACAAGGTTAAAACTCTGAGCATTTCAGCAAATAAGTTCCTGTCAAAAGCCTCAGCCTGATCCACTGGTTTATTGCTCCAAAATTTATGGTGAGTGGAAGTGAACAACGCAAGCACTCAAGTGCTGGCCGGAGACCAGGAACAAGATCTAGCCCTAATGTTGTCTCTTGCTTTCTTAAATGGAAAAGTGAAAGGAATTTTGGCAGAGTCTACCATCTTCCTAATGGGCCAGGACTTGAAGGACACACATTTCCTTGATTAGTGTTGAGTGTAATTGTAAATTGAGTAAGGGTCTATGTCACTGGGTGGATGCACACCATTTTTTGCTGATACTGCAACACTCACTGGTGCACCACATTCTATACACATTACGTTGCTCAGCAGTACAGGGGACTGAGTCCAGAAGATTAAACACTTACTGAAGCAAAATTCTGAGTCTGCAAATTTAATTAATAATCAGTGCTCCGGAATAAAACTGATATGTTAAAATTTGGAAGCAAGTTGGCATTGTCCGTTGTATAGTTGCAATTGGGTCAGCTGTAAGCATGTAAGCAGAAAGCATGTTATCTGGAGGATGTTTTCCAAGATAGAAATTTAAACTTTAGTTTATTCTTTATAGTATATCCCATCACTGACAACACAGATACTGAATCTCCATCTCTAGTTCACAATCAGAATCAAAATCGGGTTTACTAATTCTGACATGTGTCATGAAATTTGCTGTTTTGAAGCAGACAATACAATGTAATGCATAAAAAATTGTTGTCTCTGAACCAAGCAGCAGCTAAGATCCAACCACATAGGGTGGGTCTGAAGTCATATCGACTCAGAATGGAAAGGGATAATGAATCTTCTTCCCTGAAGGACACCAGTGAACCAGATGGGTTTTACAATAATCTATCATTTAACATTTACCATTGCTAGCCAGGTATTTTAAAAAATCTTTCATTACTTGAATCTGAATTCCTCCCAGGTGGAATTCATACTTGATGCTAAGTAAAGGGACTTCCAGCAACACACATCAAAGTTGCTGGAGAACGCAGCAGGCCAGGCAGCGTCTCTAGGAAGAGGTACAGTCGACGATTCGGGCCGAGACCCCTCGTCAGGACTAACTGAAGGAAGAGCTAGTAAGAGATTTGAAAGTGGGAGGGGGAGGGGGAGATCCAAAATGATAGGAGAAGACAGGAGGGGGAGGGATGGAGCCAAGAGCTGGACAGGTGATTGGCAAAAGGAATATGAGAGGATCATGGGACAGGAGGCCCAGGGAGAAGAGGAAAAGGGACTTCCAACTCTTTTGATATTAGATTGATAAAGACTGCTGTTTGTGGGCACATATTCGCACTGAGTTTGGCTGGTGGAAAGGTTTGGAATGTGAATAGGGGTCTGGAGCCCAGGGTAAGGTCTTCGTATCTGAATAGAGGCCTGGACCCTGTACAAGAGTCTGGAGCCCAGCCAGGAGTCATAGTCCAAGCAGGAGTTTAGAACTTTCTGATGAAGGACACCTTTCCATTTCAAAGAAAATACCTCAGCTTTTCTACAAGCCGCAGAACTTCACTTGTTAATTCAGGTCATCGATAGACCCAAGTACCCATCCCTACACCTTACATGTTGAATCAGCAATTTTTAATTTTCAATGTGTGAAGATAAAGGATGCAGCAAAATGACAATGTCCTTGCCATTCAAAGCAACGTTACTAATATTCATTGGGCAAAAACTAGTGTCAGGATCACAGGCTAAAGATAATTCTGCAGCAGAGATCGGAAGGGGGTCTGTGTTTTATAACTATTCTGTTTTCTAAATCCTTTCCTGCAATTCTATCGCGAGGTTTAACTTCTGATATTTTTTCCATTAAGAGACAGTCAGCTCGTATGCAGAGCACACCGATTCCTCTGAATAAAATCCATCAGAGAGTGACAGCTACTGAATGGATGAGTCAGAAACTCATGAATAAAAAAACATTAAATGCACCTTGCAGGCTCTCTCCTTTCAGGTTACACGTGAGGTCAAGGTGAAGATACGCATCCATTCACTGAATAGTCTGACAGTAGACAGGGAGACAAATGACCCGGCTGATTCAGCATTTGGCATTTTGGCCCAGGGTCATTTATTACCATCGAAATGCCCACCAAAACATTAGCTAAAATCTAATAATAATACAAAAAAAAGTCTGGTCAGACTCCTGTTGTTGGAAATTGATCAATATGCAGAACCTGGGAAAATGAAGCAGATGTGATTCTGTTTCACAGCAGAACATTCCAGAGAGCTAGCACACACGTTTCAATATTAAGTATCCAAGTCTTCATGCGAGAATATTTTGCATCTGGCATCAACTTCAGCCCATATCAGGTCTGAACAGGAGCAGAACGTTCAGCTCCTCAGTGCTACTCCACTGTTTAATCAGATCACGGCTGATTATGCATCCATTTTATATTATCTGCATGTGTAGCCAAACCCCTTTCGAATTTCCAGTCCCCCTGCACTAGTGGTTTCATGGAACAGAGATAACTTGGCGCCATACCATAGATGCAGAATTAACGACCCTGAACCACAGCTGGGGCACAATGGAGAAAATGGCCAAGAACAGGCAAAAATGGAGGAGCTTCATTGCCACCAGCGGCGTAACAGGCAGTAATGAACTAACCAACAGTTGCTGCTAAATTGAGTGAGGCTTCCTGACTTCTCACCTAAATTGTCAATCTATCCCCACATTCTTGATACCCCTTTCGGTGGAAATTGCTTCAAGTTATGCATTATGAAGTGGTTTATATATTCAGAACCAAAAAGACTACTTCGCTCTTTTAAGGTGTTTATGTTTCATTATCACTTCTGCAAACCTTCCTCGAATATCTTTTAGCCCTTTATTCCTTCCGGCACTTATTGAGCTACTTTCATCTGTTCCTTTTGTTTGTGAGTTCCACAATCTCACCACCATTCAGAAATGTCATGCCAGACTGCTTGACAGACAGTCTTTACTGACACACTCTGGTTTATTCCTCCCCATAAATGGAAACACATCCCCTGCCTACTCTTACCTAAACCTTTCATAAATGTGAAAGTCTCAATTAACTCAGTCTTCAGTAAGCACTTTGCAATAAAGAGAGCCTCTTTGCTGAGTTGCAAACTTTCATTTGTAATTTCATCATTCTAAATCTGTTGTACCTCTTCAATGCCTTTTTCTCCTTCTCAAAGTATGATGACCACAACTTAAAATGTGGTCAAACCAAGGTTCAGCTTCTCTCTCTATCAGTTCTGTCTTATTTAAAGTAAATCCTGGTGCATTACATGCATCTTTCTGTGTTACTACTCTGTCATTACTTTCAATAACTTACTTATTGGTGCTCTGCAATCTCTTTGCTCCTCTGCTCCACTTAGATTATTTTTGAGCAATATGTGATTTTCTTTGTCATAAGGCATTACTGCAAACTTCTCGATGTTGAAATTCAGTGTCATTTACGTGCCCAGTTCATGAATATCTTTCTGTAAATTGCTACACTCCTCATTCTCCACAGCACGTTCCTTGTCTTCTTCTTCCAAATTGGAATTTGTTCTATAGTTAGGAACATATACTTCTTTTCAAAGTTGAAAACACGAATATAAGTGGTGAAGAACAATAGCCAAGCATTGATCCTTGCAAAATCACTTTCCCAAAAACTGCCTTGCCTCTCCATGCTTTCTGCTTTCTGTCATCAGCTAGCTTTCTATTCTGCTAACCTTCTGAACTAAACTTATCAGTTTGCTATGCAATAGCTTTATCAAGGAGATACAGAAATCGAGGTACTTACAATGTTGCCCTTGTTGACTCTTTTTGTTTGGATTTATTGAAGCCGATCAAGCAAGACTTTCCATTTTACCATCCTCATTGACTGCACGATGAAATATTATGGCTTTCAGTTGATTGATTTCTAATATTATCTTGCAACATAGGAGAAGGTAACTCAGCCCACTGTGTCTCTGCTGACTCATGGAACAATCCCTGTCTACTTCCTTTTAACCTTACGCAGAGGAAAAAACACCAACTACCCACTTATACTATTGACAACTCACTGTGGCCAATTAGCTTATGAACCAGCACAGATTTGGGATGTAGGAAGAAACTGGATGGTTTGAAGAGATCCACTCAGTCACAGACAGAATGCGTAAATCATACACAGATAGTACCGGAAGTTAGGATCAAAGCTAAATTGCCGAAGCTGTGAGTTAACAGCTCTATTTAACAAGCCATTGTGCTGTCCATTTTTACAGTTTAATGGTCATGTTTCATCCCTTCTGAGAGAGCATTATAAAGTAATTAATCCACAATGCATCTGAGTCTAAACTTTATTCAACTGAATTATTAAACATGTGAAAATGCCTCGGAATGAAGTTCTGATAAATTGTGTAGATGTAGCCTGCCAGGATTCAGGAATTTATCCCATCATGATGAATTAGTTTATTTAACATTTTGCATGTTTCTGATCTCCCATATTGTTCCTAATTGTATCTTCCACACCCGCCTCATGTTTAATGCTGAAACTAAATAACGATATCTAGAAATTTCTGCTTGTCATTTTCTCTTGTCTGTACTTTAGTGGCTCGGTTCCAAAAAGGATGCTTTGTTGCATTCTCGACTGAAAACGGAAAATGTAGTGCAAGAAGTATTCTGTGTAATTTCAGTTGGCTCTCCAATATAATCCTGAGGGATGTACAGATTGTCACAAGTTCTATACTTTAGAGGCAATGCTAAATATGACTCCAAACTCCGTGAAAACTTCCAAACAGGCAGGAAAAAAAGTAAATATCAAAATATATATGTCAGCATATACTACCTTGAGATTCATTTTATGCAGGCATTCACATTAGAACAGAGAAATACAATAGCATCAATGAAAAACTATGCACAAAGACTTACAACCAACGTGCAAAAGAAGACAAATGTGCAAAAAAAAAGTAGATAAATAATACTGAGAACATGAGTATTAGACTCCTTGAAAATGAGTCCATAGATTATAGAATCAGTGCAGAGTTGAGGTGAGTGAAGTTAGCCACACTAGTTCAGGAGCCTGATGTTTGAAGGGTAGTGCCTATTCCTGAATCTGGTGCTGTGAGACCCAAGGCTCCTGTACCTCTGTCCTGATGACAACAGTGAGAAAAAAGCTAACTAATTCATGCTTCTCATAGATTATTATGCCAAAGCAAGATATTCATCCCCGCAAAGTCTGTCCCAGCTGTCAAGGCATACCCGTTGTGTATTTAATATTTTAGTAATAGTTGAAAATTATTTTAAATATATTGATTGATTCAGCATTCTTTGTTGTTTGCCTAATTCGTTACAGATTTAGTGTAAAAGTACATGAATGGCATACGTCATTACACCACCATGTCATATGTATGCACCTCACTAAAATAAATATGAAGCACACACGTTGTCCCGGGCTCCTGTGTTTTTCTTTTAATTTTTCTGGAGGTACAAAACATAACAATGGTGATGAAAACAAACCCGAGATGATTACCTAATTGTTGAAACAAGACATTTCAGTTATAGTAAATGTGCAGAACATTTGTTCCTTCAGAAGGAGGAGAGAAAGACCGTTAAGTTAAAAAAAAGGTGGAAAACAGATGAAATTCACGGGTTCATAAACAGTAATTACCAAGTGAAAATAACAACTAATTTTTTAAAAAGCTGAAATAGCTGACTACATCCTAAAGACAGACATTTTTGTTTGCACAACAGATAACTGGATCATGTATACTGAATGAATTGAACAGTATTTTGAAACAAATGAGATAACTGATGAGAAACAAATGCCAGTGTTACTGAATGCAATAGGTAGAAGAGCGTACAGTTTGCTTAAAAGTTTGATTGCTCCAACCAAACCAGCCAGAGTGAGGTTTGCTAATATCATGAAAGTAATGCAGGAAGATTTACAACCAAAATGATTATTGATTGCAGAATGCTTTCGGGTCATTTCTTCGGCAGTTGAACAGGGCACAACTGCGCAAGCATGTGAAAGTCGAACTGTGTGGCAGCGGGAGATTTAAAAAGCAAGCAGGTTGAGGAGGGTCGGTCATTTCTTCGGCAGTTGAACAGGGCACAACTGTGCAAGGCGTGAAAGTCGAACCGTGAGACAGCGGGAGATTTAAAAAAGCTAGCAGATTAATGGAACGGGCGTCGTGGGAGTGGGCGATGCAGTAGTGGGAGACAGAGTAGGAAGGCTTTGGCTCGAGAGGCTGACGACGAGCCTGCTCCCAGTGAGGTAAGGCCGAGTAAGTTCCTTTAATTAATTTAATTACCTTAAGAGTAGGTAATGGAGGCAGCAGTCAGGGCAGTCGAATGCTCCATTTACAGTATGTGGGAAGTCAGGGCGAGCACAACTGTCCCTGATGACTACACCTGTGAGAGGTGCATCCAGCTGCAGCTCTTGACAAACCGAGTTAGGGAACTGGAGCTGGAGCTGGATGAACTTCGGATCATTCGTGAGGCAGAGGCAGAAACACACAGGAGTTACAGGGAGATAGTCACTTCTAAGAGTCAAAGGTAGCTGGGTGACTGTTAGGAGAGGGAAGGGGAATAGACAGAATGAGCAGAGCACCCCTGTGACCGTTCCCACCAATAATAAGTATATCATTTTGGATACTGTTGATGGGGACGACCTAACAGGGACAAGCTGCAGTGGTTGCGTCTCTAGCACCAAGACGGGACCCTCAGCTCAGAAGGGAAGGAGGGAAAAGAGGCGAGCAGTAGTGATAGGGGATTCGATAGTTAGGGGGACAGATAAGAGGTTCTGTGGAAGAGATCAAGAATCCCGGATGGTCTGTTGCCTCCCTGGTGCCAAGGTCCACAATATCTCGGATCGAGTTCTCAGTATTCTCAAGAGGGAGGGTGAGCAGCCAGATGTCGTGGTCCATGTAGGGACCAATGACATGGGTAGGAAGAGTGAGGAGGTCCTGAAAGGCGAGTTTAGGGAGTTAAGCACCAAGTTAAAGGACAGGACCTCCAGGATAGCAATCTCAGGATTGCTACCAGTGCCATGTGCAAGCGGGTTTAGAAATAGTAAGATAGCGCAGATCAACACATGGCTGAAGACATGGTGCAGGAGGGAGGACTTCAGATTTATAAATAATTGGGCTGTTTTCCAGGGAAGGTGGGACCTGTTCCGGCATGACGGTATACATCTGAACTGGAGGGGGGCAAATATTCTTGCAGGTAGGTTTGCTAGAGAGGCTCCAGTGGATTTAAACTAGATATGGGGGGTGGGGGGTGGGGGGTGGGGAGGGGAACCAGAGTGTAGGAACAGATGTAGGGGAGAAGGAAGAAAAAGAAGATAGTAAAGTTGTTTGCACCATTAGTGATAAACAGAGAGTAAGAGAGGAAAATTTCGTAAATGCATTTATTTTAATGCTAAGAGCATTGAAAGAAAGGTGGATGAGCTTAGAGCATGGATTGATACCTAGAAGTCTGATGTGATAGCTATTAGTGAAACATGGTTGCAGGAGGGGTGTGATTGGCAACTATATATTCCTGGATTTCGTTGCTTCAGGTGTGATAGAATCGGAGAGACAAGAGGGGGAAGTGTTGCATTGCTTGTCAGAGAAAATATTACAGCGGAGCTCTGGCAGGATAGATTAGAGGGCTCTTCTAGGGAGGCTATTTGGGTGGAAGTGAGGAATGGGAAAGGTGTAGTAACACTTATAGGGGTGTATTATAGACCACCAAATGGGGAGCGAGAATTGGAGGAGCGAACTTGTAAGGAGGTAGCAGATATTTGTAGTTAGCACAAGGTTGTGATTGTGGGAGATTTTAATTTTCCACACGTAGACTGGGAAGCCCATACTGTAAAAGGGCTGGATGGTTTGGAGCTTGTAAAATGTGTGTAGGGTAGTTTTTTGTAGTAATACATAGAGGTACCAACTAGAGAAGGGGCAGTGTTGGATCTCCTGTTAGGGAATGAGGTAGGTCAGGTGACTGAGGTTTGTGTTGGGGAGCACTTCAGGTCCAGTGATCACAATGCCATTAGTTTCAATGGAGAAGGATAGGTCTGGACCCAGGGTTGAGATTTTTGATTGGAGGAAGTCTAACTTTAAGGAGATGCGAAAGGATTTAGAAGGAGTGGATTGGGACAATTTGTTTTATGGGAAGGATGTAATAGAGAAATGGAGGTCATTTAAAGGTGAAATTTTGAGGGTACAGAATCTTTATGTTCCTGTTAGGTTGAAAGGAAAGGTTAAAGGTTTGAGAGAGCCATGGTTTACAAGGGATATTGGAAACTTGGTTCGGAAAAAGAGAGATATCTACAATAAATATAGGCAGCATGGAGTAAATGAGGTGCTTGAGGAATATAAAGAATGTAAAAAGAATCTTAAGAAATAAATTAGAAAAGCTAAAAGAAGATACGAGGTTGCTTTGGCAAGTATAGCAAAAGGATAGTGAAGGATAAAATTGGTCTCTTAGAGAATCAGAGTGGACAGTTATGTATGGAGCCAAAAGAGATGGGGGAGATTTTGAACGATTTCTTTTCTTCGGTATTCACTGAGAAGGATATTGAATTGTGTAAGGTAAGGGAAACAGGTAGGGAAGTTATGGAAACTATGATGATTAAAGAAGAGGAAGTACTGGCACTATTAAGGAATATAAAAGAGGATAAGTCTCTGGGTCCTGACAGGATATTCCCCAGGACCTTGAGGGAAGTTAGTGTGGAAATAGCAGGGGCTCTGACAGAAATATTTCAAATGTTATTAGAAACAGTGCCGGAGGATTGGACTATTGCTCATGTTGTTCCATTGTTTAAAAAGGGTTCTAAGAGTAAACCTAGCAATTATCGGCCTGCAAGTTTGACGTCAGTGGTGGGTAAATTGATGGAAAGTATTCTTAGAGATAGTATATATAATTATCTGGATAGACAGGATCTGATTAGGAACAGTCAACATGGATTTGTGCATGGAAGGTCATGTTCGACAAAACCTATTGAATTTTTTGAAGAGGTTACTAGGAAAGTTGATGAGGGTAAAGCAGTGGATGTTGTCTATATGGACTTCAGTAAGGCCTTTGACAAGGTTCCACACGGAAGGTTGGTTAGGAAGGTTCAATCGTTAGGTATTACTATTGAATTAGTAAAATGGATTCAGCAGTGGCTGGATGGGAGATGCCAGAGAGTCGTGGTGGATAACTGTTTGTCAGATTGGAGGCTGGTGACTAGTGGTGTGCCTGACGGATCTGTACTAGGTCCAATGTTGTTTGTCATATACAGTACATCAATGATATGGATGATGGGGTAGTAAATTGGATTAGTAAGTATGCAGATGATACTAAGATAGGTGGAGTTGTGGATAATGAAGTAGGTTTTCAAAGCTTGCAGAGAGGTTTAGGCCAGTGGGCTGAAAGATGGCAGATGGAGTTTAATGCTGATAAATGTGAGGTGCTACATTTTGGTAGGAGTAATCAAAATAGTACATACATGGTAAATGGTAGGGCATTGAAGAATGCAGAAGAACAGAGGGATCTAGGAATAATGCTGCATAGTTCCCTGAAGGTGGAATCTCATGTGTGCTTGTAACATTGTGTGTCTGACAGCGTGATCAGCAGCACTGGGGCTCCACAGGGGACTGTCTTGTCTCCCTTTCTCTTCACCATTTACACCTCGGATTTCAACTACTGCACAGAGTCTTGTCATCTTCAGAAGTTTTTGGATGACTCTGCCATAGTTGGATGCATCAGCAAGGGAGATGAGGCTGAGTACAGGGCTACGGTAGGAAACTTTTTCACATGGTGTGAGCAGAATTATCTGCAGCTTAATCTGAAAAAGACTAAGGAGCTGGTGGTAGACCTGAGGAGACCTAAGGTACCGGTGACCCCTGTTTCCATCCAGGGGATCAGTGTGGACATGGTGGAGGATTACAAATACCTGGGGATACGAATTGACAATAAACTGGACTGGTCAAAGAACACTGAGGCTGTCTACAAGAAGGGTCAGAGCCGTCTCTATTTCCTGAGGAGACTGAGGTCCTTTAACATCTGCTGGACAATGCTGAGGATGTTCTATGAGTCTGTGGTGGCCAGTGCTATCATGTTTGCTGTTGTGTGCTGGGGCAGCAGGCTGAGGGTAGCAGACACCAACAGAATCAACAAACCCATTCGTAAGGCCAGTGATGTTGTGGGGATGGATCTGGACTCTCTGATGATGGTGTCTGAAAAGAGGATGCTGTCCAAGTTGCATGCCATCTTGGACAATGTCTCCCATCCACTACATAATGTACTGGGTGGGCACAGGGGTACATTCAGCCAGAGACTCATTCCACCAAGATGCAACGCGGAGCATCATAGGAAGTCATTCCTGCCTGTGGCCATCAAACTTTACAACTCCTCCCTTGGAGGGTCAGACACCCTGAGCCAATAAGCTGGTCCTGGACTTATTTCCTGGCATAATTTACGTATTACTATTTAACTATTTATGGTTTTATTACTATTTATTATTTATGGTGCAACTGTAACGAAAACCAATTTCCCCCGGGATCAATAAAGTATGACTATGACTATGACTAACAGTGAAATACAACAACCAACAAGGCACATTGGGCTTGTATGTGGTAAAAACAGGAGAGCCAGCTTTGTGGGGCTGGCTGAGACAACTGCAACTTCATTGGAGATCCAATCACAGTTTAAATTCCACATGCCCTGTCAAAGAGTCGACTGAAAGTGAATTAAGAAAGGTAATGGATGATGCCAAAGCAGTTTTCAAGGATGGCATTAGAAACTCAAACATATCAAGGGTAAAATAGTATTAAATGAAAATTTCACACCTTAGTATTACAAACCCTGTCCAGCTCTTTATACCATCTGCAATTAAGTAGCCAGTGAGCTAGATAGCATGGGGCCTGAAGGAATTCTTGAGTGGAGCCCATGGGCAATCGGAGTGGTACCATCAGCCAAAATGAATGGGTCTGTCAGAATCTGTGGTGATTTTAAGGTCCCATCAACCCAGTAGTGAAAGTAGGTCAATACCCTGTGTCCAGTATAGAGGATATCAGTATAGAGGAGTTTCTCGGAATGGCAGGTGGTGACTAGTGGGGTGCCACAGGGCTCGGTTTTGGGACCACAGCTGTTTACGATTTACGTCAATGATTTAGGGGAAGGCATTGTGAATAACATCAGCAAGTTTGCTGATGATACTAAGCTGGGTGGCAGTGTGACATGTGACGAGGATGTTAGGAGAATTCAAGGTGACTTGGATAGGCCGGGTGAGTGGGCAGAAAGTTGGCAGATGGCGTTTAATGTGAATAAGTGTGAGGTTATTCACTTTGGGAGCAACAACAGGAAGGCAGATTATTATCTGAACGGTGTGGAGTTAGGTAAGGGAGAAATACAAAGAGATCTGGAGTACTTGTTCATCAGTTTCTGAAGGTGAATGAGCAAGTTCAGCAGGCAGTGAAGAAGGCTAATGGAATGTTGGCCTTTATTACAAAGGAAATTGAGTACAAGAGCAAGGAAATCCTTTTGCATTTGTACAGGGCCCTGGTGAGACCACACCTGGAGTATTGTGTGCAGTTTTGGTCTCCAGGGTTAAGGAAGGACATCCTGGCTATGGAGGAGGTGCAGCATAGGTCCACCAGGTTAATTCCTGGGATGTCCGGACTGTCTTACGCAGAGAGCTTAGAGAGACTGGGCTTGTACACGCTGGAATTAAGGAGATTGAGGGGGGACCTGATTGAGACATATAAGATTATTAAGGGATTGGACAAGATAGAGGCAGGAAATATGTTCCAGATGCTGGGAGAGTCCAGTACCAGAGGGCATGGTTTAAGAATAAGGGGTAGGTCATTTAGGACAGAGTTGAGGAGGAACTTCTTCTCCCAGAGAGTTGTGGAGGTGTGGAACGTGCTGCCTCAGAAGGCAGTGGAGGCCAATTCTCTGGATGCTTTCAAGAAGGAGCTAGATAGGTATCTTATGGATAGGGGGAATCAAGGGTTATGGAGACAAGGCAGGAACCGGGTATTGATAGTAGATGATCAGCCATGATCTCAGAATGGCGGTGCAGGCTTGAAGGGCCAAATGGTCTACTTCTGCACCTATTGTCTATTGTCTATTTTCTATTGTCTATATCTTTGCAAACCTTTTGGGAGGGAAACGTTTCAGCAAGTTGGACTTAATTGAGGCCTATCTGTAGATGGAGATGGAAGAAGAGTCCAAAGTGTTCCTCACCATAAACACCCACAAAGAGCTTTATTGCTATAATAGGCTTACCCTTGGAGTAGCATCTGGACCGGCGTTTTAGCAGAAAGCTATGGACCAGGTGCTGCAAGGCTATCCAGGCACACAGTGTTACCTGGATGACATCATTCTTACCAACGAGGATGACAAGGAACAAATCCAAAATTGCAAGATTAGAAGATTATGAGCTCCAAGCAAGGTGCTGCAAGTGTGAGTTATTTAAACCAAGCATCACTTACTGTGGTTGCACTTTTGACACACGATGATTACACAAGTGTGCTGAGAAAATTCACACTAGCGGATGCCTCAAGGCCCAAGGATGTGTCACAGTAGCAGATCTTATTTGGATTTGTTGCTTGCTGCAACAGGTTCCTGCCAAACCTGGCTACTGTGCTCAACCCTTTGAACTCATTACCACAAATGGGGAAGACAAAGCAGTGTGAGGTGGCTTTCCAAAAGACAAAGGAAATGGTGATGTCAGACATTATATTCACACACTATGATCCACATCATCCAGTGACACCTCACCTTATGCTATAGGTGCAGTCATGTCACAGTCACATCACGTTTCCTTACCATTGCTGAGAAACATTATGTGCAGATTGACAGAGAATCCTTGAGTCTGGTTTGGGGTGCAAAACATTTCAACCAGTAACTGCATGGTTCCTGATCATCAACCACCAGTGTCCATTTTCAATCCACAGAAGGGTGATCCACTAACAGTAACAGCATGAATGCAGAGATGGCCTCAGTTTCTTGGAGGACACAATTACAGAATTGAATTTAAGAGGACAACTACTCATGGAAATGCTGCTGGATTGACCTGTTTACCTTTGGAAGAAAAAAAATCCGGAAAAATTTACAAAATAGGAAACTCCTCTTGATATATACTTGCTAATGCAAATCTAAGAACTCCATATTCCGGCAGAGATGATCCATTGGGAAACCAGAGAAGACTCCACGCTGTCTCAAGTCTACCAGGCCATGCAAAAAGGCTGGAATGTGCAGCAGAAATCCTAGCTCCACGACTTTTATCAGCACCAGGATGAAGTTGCCTTTGATGGTTGTTGCCTTATGTGGGGGTTGATAGCTGAGATACCATCCAAGCTGAGAGCTAAAGTGTTTGAGGAAATATAGGTCTTTCAGGTGTGGACAAATGAAAGGGTTGGCTCAAAGCTTTGTCTGGGACAGATCAGCTGCTTGCCATGCACTGTTCGGGATGCCAACACCTCTAGAAGATGCCGAAAGTAGCCTCTCCATATCAAGGAATGGCCTGCATTGCCCTAGCTGAGGATTCATGTGAATTTTGCGAGGCCATCATTTTCTCCAGAGCCTAAAGAGCGCATCGTGAGCAATGGAGCAGAGCACACTACACTGACACTGAATCAGATTTCCTCCTTGTGTATCGCAACGCACCACACTCCACAACCAACAACTCACCAGCTATGCTGTTGCTGGGTCATCCCTTGCAATCACGCTTGGATCTCCTCAAACACAACCTCGAAGGAGTATGCCGGATAAGCAGCTGAGACAAATTGAGAACTGCTCAAAAAAATCATGTTCAATGTTTCACTCCTGGACATGTAGTCCTGATGAGGGATTACAGAGATGATCAAAAGTGGGTTACTTGGTAAAATGAAGGACAGACTGGACCACTCTCGTACATGGTGGAAATTGTGTCTAACATCATTTGGAGGTGACACATCAATCAGTTGAGGAGAGCAGAGTCAATGGTTAGAGGAGAAAGGTGTTTGGAGCTTTCAGAACCACTTCCTGCAATCCCATAGTCACATCGTACAGTCTCCACAGAGGAGGCACCGGAACTGTTTTGTGGCACAAGTCTTACAAGCCGAGTGACCCCTCCTTCCACCCTTATCGAGGAAGTTATTATCCCACAAGAGTAAGAAATGCTCCACAGCGATTAAACCTTTAGGCCTGAGTGGAACAATTTAAAATTAATTATGCCGTGGATATATGTAGTTTTATTATATAGCTTTCACTTTGACACAAAAGAGTCTTTCTGTTGATCAGTGTCAAAAAAGCCAAATTAAATCAACTGTGATTCAATGTTGTAAACAATAAAACATGAAAACTTCCAAGGGGGGAGGTGAATACTTTTTATAGGCACTGTACATACATATCAAGACAGAAGCATTCTATATTGAGTTGAGTTTATTGCTAAGCAGGAAGGTGTGTTGTGTATTTAATATTTGAGGAATATTGTTTGATTAAGCTCTCTTTATTGATTAGATAATTCTTTATGGGTTATATGTATGAAGTATGTGAATGACACACATCATTACCCCAGCACGTCATATGTCCATACCTCACCAAAGTGAAAAATGAAGTGTACACATTCTCCTGGGCTCCCGTGTTTTCCTTTCGATTAGCTTCTGGAGTTACAAAGCATAACAGTACCCATTGCCCCACATTATTATTTTGATCACGTACCTATCAATATCTCTGACTCTTCCATAATCCACATGCAGTAAACTGGAAGTGATTTACAATGGTCAATTATCCAGTAAGTGGCATGTGTGGGAGGAAAACAGAGCATCCGTTGGAAGCCCACGCAGTCACAGGGAGAATACGCAGACTCCGCATGGACTGCACCTGAGGTCAGGATTAAAGCCAGGTCCTTGAAGCTGTGAGGAAACCCCAGTAAGTGTTGCACTGGTTCATCTGGGCCAAAAAAAAAAGCACAGATGTCTACTCATGACACCTTGCTATGTACAAAGTGTTTCCTTTGCTTTACCGACCACATTCCCCAACATGAATTGTTAGATGTAAGATACTTGGGCAATTTCTGGCAGCTGTGTACCTCAAATACAGAATACATCATATCACCTTTTTCTGGGTTATGTAATACAATTTCAACAGAAATGCAAACACAAACGAAAAATACAGACTGCTTGCAACACCCAGCAAGACACTAGTTCTCAACCAAATGAGAATGTGGGAAGAATAAAATAGGATTATTCTAAATGGGAATTTAACGGTGCAGATACAGGTCGAAGACGAGCCTGTTTCTATCCCGTTTAACTTTATGACTCAATAGCTTCAAGCACTTTCCTAACTGTTGATTAATTTCTAAGGTGAAACGCGAAATAAATGCACGTCTTTGTTGGTAATGGTTGCCAATTTCCAAATGAGATTTCTGATCAATTGCAAACTAAATAAAGAATGTAAATAAACTTCTATGATTCTAAGTAATCTGAGCACAAATGAAATCCTTCCCCCTTCTCTGCATTTCCTCAGACTCAGAAGTGGTGACACTTCAGGTATTAGAATACAAGAATGGGAACATCCTGTGCAACTTTACAAGACGCTGGTTAAACTGCAGTTGGGAGCATTGTGTGCAGTTCCAGTCACAAAACCACAGGAGAGATATGGAGAGAATGCAGGGGAGATTCAACAGGATATACCGCACAATGCACTGGAAGAACTTAGCAGATCAGAGAGCATCGCTGGGGGGAAATAAACCAATGATGTTTCAGATCAAGATCCTTCATATAGACTTCATCTCAGACTTCACCTGAGAACCTGGATGAAGGGTCTTGACTCTCATCTAGATGCTGCTCGGCCTGTTATGTCCCTCCAGCGCTTTGTGTGTTGCTCCTGATTCCAGCATCTAAAGCCCCTTGTGTATTTATCATGACATAGCCTGGATTAGAAGGCTTTAGTTAAGCAGAGAGATTGGATCGATTGGGCATGTTTTCCCTGGAGCAAAGGAGGCCAAGGATGACCTGATTAAGAGATTAAGAGAGGTGCAGGCAGTAGAGATAGATAGAGTGTTGCTTCCTCAGACTTCTCCACATTTTAACCCAGAGAAGATTGTGCTTGTTCACATTTCTGCGTTGAATAATGCTGATTGCAGAAATATGCCGGGCACTTCTTACAATAAGCCAGTCCAAGAGGTCAGGCAGGTAACCTTTCTCTTATATCTCAGTCAATGTTTACTCAATTAAACTTTCATTTGGAAACATTATATAAAGGTCATTACTTTCTAATGAGTCTTAGATCCTTGGGAATGCCATCGATAATTTTCACTCAACCTCCAAGATATGAGGCTCCATGCTCATTCAGCACTTTCTAAGATATAAATTGGGTTACCATAGTAACAGTGATATCATTAACATGGGCAAACACATTGGAAGACAGAGCCTGAGACTGCATTAGAAGAAGAAGCTGTGGTCAACTCAGTAAAGTTATCTCATGTCCTGAACGGTAGTGTCCACAATGGTTCACTAAGGAATACAATTGTGTTACCTCAGATGCTTCTAAACAGGTCAATAATTCAATGTTCAATACTACAGTTTTCTCCAAAATCAAACACACAACCTGAGAGAGAGAAAAAAAACTACCTAAAATCTGAAATGAAAATATGAATAAGAATGGAAGTTCCACGTACACCCAAACCCCACCTGTCTTCTACCATAGAGCCCCACCTGCACATCGCCCTCAATTTCTGATAAAACTGGGAGTGAGTGAAAGAGAGAAAGAAAGAGAGAGAGTGAGGGAGAAAATAAAGAAGGATGTATGTAGAGCAAGAGAGGGAAAGAGAGAGGGATAGAGAGAAAGAAAGAAGGAGAGAGAGCCTTAGGGAGAGAGGGAAAAGAGAAAAAGACAGGTACAGAGGCACAGGGAGACAGAGACAAGGAAAAGGGGAGGAAGTGTGGGAGACAGAGTTATAGAGGGCTAGGAAGAGAGTGATGGGGATAGAAAGGAAGAGTTACTTTGCAGGGGCCGAAAGCAGCAGAACAGAGAGAAAGAAAGAAATAGAAGAATAGGGAGAGGGCAGAGTAAGAGGAAGGAGAAAAACAAGGGAACCAGCTGCAGATTTGTATCTTCTCATTGTAGAGTTTGTGGGAAGGATATGATGAGTAAAGGGATTGTGGGTCAGGATGAGCCAGGAGTAATGGCCAAGGTGATCAGAGGAACGGGCAGTTGGAAGGTGTTGGTGATGTGTTTGAGATAGGGGAAAGTTAAGGGTAGGAACTAGTAAATGGGAAGTACCAGTGTGAACTGCACAATACTCAACACGTCAGGCGACATCGGTGGAGAGAGAAATAGGATTAATAGTTTAGGTGGACATGTCTCTCTCTTCACAGATGTTGTGCGACTTGCTGACTTTTTAGACCATTCCCTGTTATTTTCTCAGATGCCCAGGATCTGCAGTGCTTTGCTCTTTGTAATTTATAGACTATTTATTTGGATCCCAACTCTGCATTGTGTGTTATAAGCATTTCTGTTTCAGATGTGATTAACAAAGGATGAATCCATGACACATGGAGCCAAGCTTTAATGTTCCCAAAATCAAATCCATTCCATGGGATTCCCAGACAGACCATGCAGTCAAAATTCTGGAGTAAATCTTTATAACCCAGAAAAGGCCTCTCTAGAGGGAAGGTAGGATTTCAATAGCTTAGCATTGGAGTAATCAGAACAGGAGAACTAAATCCAATCATCCTTTAATCCTTCAGTGAGAGTTCTCCAGCAACTGAGGAATTAGTGTCAGGTTGACAAGTCATTAATCGCTGCAACTCTAGGACACCCTTGGAGGATTGGCAAGCTTTAACTAACTTAGGTGCTGATATTTGTAAAAGATTACCATAGCAACACCTGGCTTTCCCACTGGAGGTTACACCTGAGGCACAGACTTGGTGAACACCTCCATTCACAAGCCCTTATCTGAGTCCACTCACTTCAGCAGTTTACAACTGATCACATTTCCGCCCATTCACCAGTGAAACCATTGTCCTCTTGCCCTCAGTTAACACTTCATGGCGTGCCTTTCCTTTTCCCTCCTCACTCCCACTCTGATTACTCAGGGCACTTCATTCAACATAAGAGTGTCTGAAAGGAATATGACAAATAAGGGAATAGATTTCGGATGGAGATGAGAAACTGCTGTTCACAGACAGCAGTGAATTTGTGGAATTCTCTGCACAGGGAAACAGTAGAGGCTACCTCATTAAATACATTTAAGATACAGTTAGTAAATTTTTGCATAGCAGGGAAGTTAGGAGACACGGGGAAAAGGCGGGTAGGTGGAATAGAGTCCACAGCCAGATTGGCCAAGATCTTTTTGTATGAAGGGTAAGGCTCAATGGGAAAGATGGCTTACTCCTGTTCATCTTTGTTATCATGGGCACATCTCCTCACTGTCAAGGACATCTTTAGATGGCAACACCTTGGAGAAGGCAGCAGCCACTATTAAGGGTCCTCACCATCTAAACATGCCCTCCTCTCATTACCACCATCAGGGCAGAGGTACAGGAATCTGAAGATTAGTCTCAGTGATTGAGTCACTGCATCTTTCTCTTTTTCATCAGATTTCTGAATGGCCCATGAACACTACCTTGTTATTCCTCTTCTGGACTTCATCAATCTAATAAATATATAAAGGCATCCATTAGTCTTGCGAGACCATGGATCTGCACCTGGAAAGTCTTCACTCTCCAGGGCGCAGGCCTGGGCAAGGTTGTATGGAAGACCAGCAGTTGCCCATGCTGCCAAGTCTCCCCTCTCCACGACACCAGTGTTGTCCAAGGGAAGGGCATTAGGACCCATACAGCATGGCACCAGTGTCGTCGCAGAGCAATGTGTGATTAAGTGCCTTGCTCAAGGATACAGCACGTTCCCTCGGCTGGGGCTCGAACTCACGACGTTCAGGTCGCTAGTCCAATGCCTTAACCACTTGGCCACGTGTAGTCAATCTATATATGTATGTATGTATGTATCTATTGTAACTTGTAGCACTTTTTATGTCTTTCAACAGTACTCCTGCCACAAGACAACACATATCAATGATAATAAACCTGATTTTGATTCTGAAGCCACACAACCTTTCAAAGCTGCCTGTTATTCAATAAATTTGTCACTGATCTTCTCCCTCAGCTGCTTTTTGCACCCATTCTGTTAGTGCCCAAAGGTCTGTTGAACTCAGCTTTTAAAGCACTTAACAACTGAACCTTCTACGTAAAGGATTCAACAGACCTCCGCCCTGTAAGGGAAAACATTTCTCATGCTGTCCTAAATGAGCCTCTTACCCTGTCCGGCTATTTTGCCCTGTTGGTACAATACACTGTGCACATTCACACCTATTATCATTACTGGATAAACAGTGGCAGCTCAGGTAATTCTGAGGGAGCAGGCGAGACTCACCTCAGCATGCTCAAGTTGAATTAGTTCCATCTGCATCTTCAGGCTGTCCATACACAAGTCTGGGACAGCGCTGATGCCGGAGATGACTAACTATGAAAATCAAAAATACTGCAAAATGGAAAATGCTAGAAACACTCAGCAGATCAGGCAGAATGTTTAATATTTCAGTTCTGTGATCCTGATACAGGTTCCCCTGAAGGGGATGGATCAATCATGAAGTATTTACTGCTTGTCTTTCTGCTTCCAGCATTTTCTAAGATTAATAGCGAGTCCGATCTCAATCTTCTCCGGTTTCGCTGGTGCAATATTCTACACAGGCAAATCAGAAGAGCTTCAGTACTCTAATCATCCCTTCCTCCTTGTGAGTTCTGTAATTCTGTAGAAAAGCAGAGGAAACAGGAGGTGACCCTGTGCTCCTTAAAGTATTTGAATGACTTTTCCTCCCCCGCTATCTAATATCCTGTCAGGGAGAGAGGGCACACTCTGCCAATCATTCAAATATGCTGAGGTCTAGCAAATGATGGATCTGGTTTCATGTCCCACATTCATCAGACTAATGATAGTTGAACGCATTAGTAGCTACGCCAGTCGTTATTAATTTCCGGGACTATCTACTTTAGACCGACAATTTCTTAGTCCACTAAATTCTCAATTTATTGCCAGAAGGCAGCGAGCGCTTTTGAGAACTTACTGGCAATAGGGGAGCCTGGACTTTGGAGAATTTAATTCCTGCTAAGCTGACCAGCATCCGACCCCAGTTGTAGACACTGTCCCACTCTCCCTGACAGAGTGAGCTGTTAACTCTCATCCAGAGTCAGAACCCTGAGGGGTTATAAGGCTATTCAATTGTACCCTAGTATGATAAGTTGGACTCTGGACCTCAGAATCTTCCTTGTTAGGATCCTGCACCTCATTGTTTACCTGCACTGCAAGAGTTGTTTCACCTTGTTCTACATCAATGCACTGAGGACTGATAGTTATGGACACCATGTTGGTGCATGTGACAGTAATAAACCAATACCAATTCTCCTGACAACAGGCATGCCTTCACGTTTTCCTCTGAGGCAGCTCTATTCTGTCAGGGGTTGTTACCTTCAAAACTTTGCGCCCATCTTTCACAAAATCCTATGTCCCAATTGATCCAACCAGCCTTCTGATCTGATGAAGCACTAAAGTGGTTCACATGACCAGTATTCCTTCCTCTTGGCCCTCTTGACCTGGATGAAGTCTTCTCATGGGTAACCACACCTTCTTCACTCACTGTTTGTCTGATCAGGTGGGGCCACTTTCATTCTGTCCTATCTCGTTCCACTGCTTCAGTTCATCTGATGCATAATCCATTATCTATGGACTTAACCATGCTAGCACACCCTTGGCTGGAGTTCTTTGGCCTACCCACTGTAAAACTAAAAATTTCCAAAATGCCACTTCACCCCAAATGCACTTATCCACTTTCCCTGTGCTTGATGATGCATATTCGTTCCTGTTACAACTTCAATCTGATATATTAATGGTTTCTCTCTCCTCAGATGCCGCTTGGCCTGCTGAGTGTTTCCAGCATTTTCTAGCTTGGTTCCAGCGACTGTAGGTTTTTGTTTTTCAACTCAGTTTTAAAAGTTATACCCATGTTCCCAAATGTCTCCAACTACAGAACAGTTTGCTCCTGCCATTTCCCTTCAGCTCTTCCAAACGCTCTCTTCTTGATCTCTCAACAGCTTCAGTCCTGGTGGACAGAACTTCCGCTGTCAATGCTGTAACCTCTGGAATTCCTTCCTTGAAATTCTCCCTTTTCTCAGTTCTATCATTCCCCACTAACCCATTTCACATTGCATGCAGTCCTGAGGCTTGCTGTCAAACTATTCGATCATGCTCTTAAAATTAAGCTATCTCAAGGATGCTGTATTATGCAAGCTGTTGTCAGTGCTATTGATAATTCAAGTGGGCACTAAATATCCTGCAGTACAAAACTAAAATAAAGCAGGGAGTTTATCCTGCCCTGGCCAACATTTCTCTCGTAAACAATGCCACTGAGTCAAATTAAGGCCAGACTCACACTTTCTCATCTAAAAAGCAAAGTTCATTACATAGTACATTTCAACAGCTCAGGATGCCTTAAAAATCTTTACAGCTGATTAAAGTGAATTGAAATCCAGTCATCCTTGCTTCATTAGAAATACAGGAGCTGGATTATGGACAGCAAGATCCCACAATGCTACAAACTGGAAATTCATATGTCATTGTGATATTTGAAGATTCTAGATTCAAATCCATTCATGACCTGTACATCGAAACACACAATGAAATGTGTTATTTGCATTAACAACCAACACACCCAAGGGTATTCTGGGGGCAGCCCATAATTATCCCCACACATTCCTTTGCCAACATTGCATGCTCACAAATGAGGGGTGAACATTTGCCAACATTGGTCTAAGAAAGGTTTAAAGTCAAAGTTCAAAGGAAAATTATTATCAAGGTACATATATGTTATCATAAACTATCTTGAGATTGATTATCTTGCAGCATTTACAGGAAAAAAGAAATACAATAGAAATTACTAAAATCTATATATAAATAGACAATGACTAAGAAACGACCAATGTGCAAAAGACAAACTGTAATAAAAAAAAATACTTAATTGTAAGTTGTAAAGAATCCTTGAGAGCTAGTGTACGGACAATAATCAGTTCAACAGAGTGGGTCTTGAGGTTATCTAAGGTGGTTCAGGAGCCTGATGGCTATAGGGGAATAGGTACAGTATTCCTGAACCTGGTGGTGTAGGACTAGGGCTTCTGTACCTCCTGCTCGAAGACGAGCGCATGGTTTGGATGGTGGGGGTCTTGGAGCAGTGCTGCTAGTGAATGTATTCAATGGTGGGGAGGGTGCTGCTTGTGATGGACTAGGCTGTGCCCACCATGTTCTGTAAACTTTAGCATAGCGCCAATATGAAACATTCTGTGAGACCGGGACATAGGGATGAGGGGCTCACCTCAGTTTGGACAAGTGGAGTGACGTTTCCCTTTTTAAGATATCTCATTATTCCATCAGTGATATCCTGACCAACCACTCAGGATGGAGTGTAACTAAACCCTCTTTGTGATACACTCCCGTTGTAATGTAAATGCTGTTTAATTTATTATATATCCCATCTGTTATTGGCACATTGAATTTCAAATAAATTACTCACTACATTTTGGAGTACCAATTCACTGTACACTCTGTGCTTTGGGCTGTGTCTGAGAAATGTGTAAACTTGTCATGGAGATGCTAATTCATTTTCAGTTTCTGTGAGGGAGAAACAGGCTGCTGGACAAACTCAGCAGACTGAGCAGCATCTGCACCCTGCAGCATCAGGACCCGCGTTGTCAACAATTCCTTTTGTTCCACGAATGCTACTTGATCCACTGAGTCTGCTTTTATCCCCAGATTCCATATCCAGGTGGCTGAATTGAAAGTGTTCCCATAAGGAACACTTATGTGAGATTAAGGCACAATGAAGAAAGGCTGGTGAGTCGAGAGCTAAGTCGCTGAAACAAAACAAAATTGGAAACACCCAGCAGGTCAGCCAGCATATGAGGAAAGAGAAACAGCTCATATTTATAGTCACACACCTTTCATCAGAATCATAAGAGTTAAATATGACAAAGATGCTTGAGTGTGTTTTAGATAGGCACTTGAATATGCAGGAAGGGAGGATATGGATATTATGTAACCTAAAAGGATTAGCCTCTGGACACCATCTGGACAGCAAAGATGCATACATCAGGATGATCTTTATTGACTACAGATCAGTATTTAATACCATCAACCCCTCAAAACTAATCAGTAAGCTCCAAGACCCTGCCTCAATACTTCCCTGTGCAGTAGGATCCTGGATTTCCTCACTTGCAGACCCTAGTCAGTTTGGATTGGAAACATCTCCTCCATGATCTTTACCAGCACAGGTGCACCACAAGGCTGTGTGCTTAGCCCCCTGTCCTACTCACTTTACACTTTCAACTGTGTGGCACAGCTCCAATCCTCGTTCGCTGGTGACATCACTACCGTGATGAATCAGCATATAGGAGGGAGATTGAAAACCTAGCTGAGAGGTGTCATAACAACAACCTGGCACTCAGTGTCACCAAGATCAAGGGACTGATCATAGACTTCAGAAGATGGAGACTAGAGGTCCATAAGCCAGACCTCAACAGCAGATCAGTGCTGAAGAGGGTCAGCAAACTTTTATTTATCCAGCAAATTTTTACTTACCATTTCAGAGGACCTGTCCCGGACCCAGCATATAAGTTCAATCATAAAGAGAGCACGGAAACAGCTTTACATCTTTAGGAGTTTGTAGAGGTTCTGCATGACATCTAAAGCTTTGTCAAGCTGCTAGGGATGTGCAGTGGATAGTATATTGACTGGCTTTTTCACTGTCATGTATGGAAATAGCAATGCCTTTGAACAGAAAATCCTACAAAAAGTCGTGGATTCAGCCTAGTAAATCACGGTAAAGCCCTCCAACCATTGAGCATGTCTACATGAAGTACTGTCATAGGAAAGCAGCATCCATCATCAGAGATTGGCACCACCCTGGACATGCTCTCTTCTTGCTACTGCCATCAGGGAGGAGGCATAAGAGCTTTAGGACTCGCACCACCAGGTTTAAGAACAATTCCTACCCCTCAACCATCAGGCTCTTGAATAAAAGGGGATAACTACACTCAACTTCACTTGTCCCAACACTGCAATGTTCCCACCACCAATGATCTTACTTTCAAGGACTCTTTATCTTATGATCTCATGTTCTCATTTTTTTTTTGCTATTTCTTTATGTTTGCAGTTGCACTCTTCTGCACTCTGGTTGATCTTTCATTGATCCTGTTATAATTACTATTCTATAGATTTGCTAAGTATGCCTATAAGAAAATGAATCTCAGGATTGTATATGGTGATGTATATGTACTACACTTTGATAATAAAATTTATTTTGAACTGTTAAATACTAGTTTAATTAATTCAGCATCATGGGCTGAAAGATCTGTTCCTGTGGCGTACTGTTCTTTTTACTTCAAATAACAAGAAGAGTGCAAGGAAGCTGGGCAGATTAGAGGGGCCAAGGTTACAAGCTCAAGTGTCTAGCTGCCTGACCACCCTTCAGCTCGGGGCTGCTGTTACCTCTGAGTGAGCATTTGGAGAGCTTGAACTCTCAGTTGGATATATTTCCACCATGAACGGTGGCATTGGTAAACACTGACAATGAACCTGTTGTTCTGCTTGACTTGAGACAATGAAGTGCCAAATAAATTGCATTTCTCATGGACCTTTCATTACCCTAAGATATCCCATACATTTGCAGACTCTTCCACAGCCTCTGCACTTCTTGATGCTTTTGAAAAGTAGCCAGCATAATTGAAAAACCATCCTGGACATTCACTCTTCTCCCTCCTTCCCTCAGGCAGAAGATAAAAAAGCTTGTAAACATGTACCATCAGGCCGAAACCACAAACTCTTGAAGGAACTCTGCAGGTCAGGCAGCATCTAGGGAGGGAAATTTTGAATTGGTCCTTAATCAGTACCTACTGGAAAGAAAGAGAGGAGATAACCAGTGTAATAGCCATAAAGTGGTGTTATAAAGTGGGATTGTGGGAATGATGTAACAATTGAGAAACGCTCAGGACTCAATCTGAAGGACAGTTTCCATCCCACTTTTATAAGATTCTTGATTAGACCTCTTGTACATAAAAGATAAACTTTAGTCCTCACAATCCACCTCATTGTGGCTCTTGCTGCACTTTCCCTATTAGAATAACACTATATTTTGCATTCTATATTGTTTTTCCTTTGTACTACCTTGACGTGCTGATGTGATGAAATGATCTGTGTGGATCTCATATAAAATGAATTTGTCACTGTTACTTGGTACATGTAGCAATAATAAATCTCTCTTTGGAAGCAGTATGATCACTGCTGTAAGTATGAAATGTAGGGTCATTTTGCACGGAGCAAACTTCCATCAATAGCAATCAGGCCACTTTCGTGTCAATGAGTAAGAGATAAGTTTTACCCAGAAGTTCAGAAGAGCTATCACATTAGCTACATCAGCCTAACAGGTTTCCATCTGAAAATGGCACGATCAACAAGACAGCACCCCAACCCCTACTCAAGTCCTGCATAAGAAAGTCAGCAGGGGTTTTGTGCCCCGTCCCTGGAATGGAACATGAGCTGACAACCATTTGGTGGGAGCGGTCAATTAAAAGAGAGCTGATTTTTCCCAACTAGAAATTTTTAACTCTGGATGGGTCTTACCCTTTGCACGGGGTAGCGCTCTGTCATGATTAAAAGCCAGTCACACATTCCGCTCTGCATTAAAATCGAAGGAACAGAAATCCAGCACCAAACTTAAGATGTGTCCCTACAGATTTAGCCAATGTGCTATCAGTACCGTGGGCACATCAGCACTATTAAACCAAAAGAGCAATAGACTCAGACGAGAAATGAAACGAAGATAGAACTTCTGAGCTGTGGAGATCTCTCCCTTCTATTGTCTCACTGCATGAAATAGGTCAGGAAAGATAAAGGGAAAGCATTGCTGACAGGCACACAATTGATGATAAAGCTTCTGCTGATTAAGGCCTTCTGTCACAAAGGCTACCATCATGCTGCTGGTATACTGTGCTATTTTTATTTAATGGAGAAACGTTTCATTTGTTTGCAACAAAGAAGAAATGGCCACCAGTTCAAGAAAATGTTGAAGGAAGCTTTCCTACAGAATAGCTTGGTGAGAGTTCCTAGAAGGTTCTAGGGCAGGTGGGCAACTGAGGCCATTTAGCTCTCAAAGAAAAGATGTGGCTACAAGAAAGGTCACATTCAATATAGAAGGAAGTGGCCACCAGAAAACACTCAGGTACTTCTGCACACCAAGGAATGGGGAGAAGCAATGTGGAGTGTGATCAAGGTTCTATCTATACAGGAAAGGCAACATGATCACAGGGAATTGAAAGTCCAATTCATTTCATCCCTACTTTACTTCAAGGCCATTTAGCCCATTTAGTTTATGCTGGCTCACAAAGCAGCTCTATGAACACTGTTCCCCAAGTGATTTCCCTGGTAACCCATCTTCTATCACGTGTTCACTCCCACTCTCTAATTCTCTTGCCCCCCCCCACCTTCATTAGGGGTAATTAACAGTGATACATTAATCTACCAATCCACACATCGCCAGGATGTGGGAAGAGAGTGGAGCACTTATACAGAAACCTATACGGTCTCAGGGCAAATGTACAAACTCTACAGAGACAGCACCAGCAGATAGTTGGGATTGAACCTGGATCATTGTGCCATTGAGCGGCCATTTTGAGCTTAGTCTTTGATGTCTATCACGGGTTAAAATAAAGACCTGTACACCATGTAAAGTTGCCATGTGTATCAAAAGTATCACAAATACTTCCACAAAATTTAATAGCAGGTAGAATATAGGTTGGGGTACAACACTGATGCATCTTCATTAGCACAACATTGCAGTGGCTTGAGAATACCTGATTGAATAGTCCTTGATTATTACCATAGAACACAGAACATAGAACAGTACAGCATCAGAACAAGTCCTTTGGCACAAAATACTATTGGATTGAATCAGCTTTCAATGTTATCTTCCCCTCAAAACTAATCAATAAGCTTCAAGTCCTTGGCCTCAATACCTCTTTGTGTAATTGGATCTTTGATTTTCTCACTTGCAGACCCCAGTCAGTTTGGATTGGCCACAACGTCTCCTCCACAATCTCCATCAGCAGAGGTGAACCTCAAGGCGGTGTGATTAACCCTCTGCTCTACTCGCTTTGTACTTATGACTGTGAGGCTGAGCACAGGTCCAATGTCGTATTTAAGTTTGCTGATGACACAACAGCCTTTGGCCAAATCAAAGGTGGTGACAAATCAGCATATAGGGGGGAGATTGAAAATCTTGCTGAGTGGTACCACAACAACAACCTCTCATATAGTTGTATATGTACTTCAACAACACATTTACTTTGAATTTTTGAACTTTGAAAACCTCTGTGCCAACCATGAAACCAATTAAAAATAATCACATCTGTCTGCATGTCTCTGTCCCTTTATTCTGTCTGTTCAGGTGTCTGTCTAAAGGCCTCTTAAATCAGAATCAGAATCAGATCAATGTGACAAAGGAGATGGTTATTGACTTCAGAGAGCTTGCACATTTTGCACCCCCCTTTATATCGGTGGCACAGCAGTGGAAACTGTGAGCAGTTTTAAACTCCTGGGAGTACACATCTCACACAACCTCTCATGGTCCCAGAACACACCCTACACAATCAAGAAAACTCACCAGTGCCTCTACTTTCTGAGGAGGATGAAGCGAGCTGGACTATGCACAACCATACTCATGTCATTCTACAGATGCACAGTAGAGGGCAGCCTAACAAACTGCTTCACTGCTTGGAAAGAAAGCTGCACTGCGGCAGACAGGAAGACTCTATAAAGGGTAGTCAAAACTGCCCAATGCATCATTGGTACCAGCCTACCTGCCATCAAGCACATATGTACAGAAAGGTGCAGGGAAAGGGCCAGTAGCATCATGAAGGATCCCACCCACCCTGCTCAAGGACTGTTTTCCCCATTCCCATCAGGGAGTAGGCCACGTAGCATTCGTGCAAGGACTATCAGACTCTAAAACAGTTACTTTCCCCAAGCAGTAAGGCTGATCAACACCTCCACCCACTAACTCTCCCCTTCAAGCTCCAAGCCCCAGATACCTCTAAGTTATCATTTCCTGTCAGTCACCTTATGTACAGACACTCCTGTGCCTAGCATCACTTTATGGACTTACGATCAATCTATGTATGAAGCTATCTTATGCATTTATATTTATTGTGTTTTATTATGATTATGGTGTTCTTTATCTCTTGTTTTGTGCTGCATCACATCTGGAGTGACATTTGTTTTGTTTTCCTTTACACTTGTGTACATGAAATGACATGAAACTACTTTGAGATGTCTTATGGTTGAAAAGCACTAGCATATGTCGTGAAATTTGTTGTTCTGCGGCAGCAGTACAATGCAATATATAATAATAAAAAACCTACAATTTACAGTAAGAAAAAATGTATAAATAAACTATATAAGTAGTGTAAAAAGAGAACAAAAACAAATAAAATAGTGAGGTAACACACGTCAAAGTTGCTGGTGAACGCAGCAGGCCAGGCAGCATCTCTAGGAAGAGGTACAGTTGACATTTCAGGCCGAGACCCTTCGTCAGGACTAACGGAAGGAAGAGTTAGTAAGAGATTTGAAAGTGGGAGGGGCCAAATCTCTTACTAACTGTTCCTTCAGTTAGTCCTGACGAAGGGTCTCGGCCTGAAACGTCGATTGTACCTCTTCCTAGAGATGCTGCCTGGCCTGCTGCGTTCACCAGCAACTTTGATGTGTGTTGCTTGAATTTCCAGCATCTGCAGAATTCCTGTTGTTTGTGTTTTAAAATAGTGAGGCGGTGTATTTCCCATTCAGACATCCGATAATAGAGGGGAGGAAGCTGTTCCTAAAACATTGAATGTGTGTCTTCAAGCTCCTATGTCTCTGCTTGGATGGTATCAATGAGAAAAGGGCAAGTTCTGGGTGATCGAGGTTCTGAACGATGTAGAAAATTGCAAACTCAGCCAGCCCCATCATAGGCATAGCCTACCCAGCATCATCTCTAAATATGTCCTTGATGCTGGGGAGGTGGGTGCCCATGATGGAGCTGGCTCTGTTTTCAACTTTCTGCAGCTTCTTCCGGTCCTGTGTAGTGGCCCGTCTGCACCAGAAGGTGTAAGTCATAATGCTCTCCATGGTACACTTGTAGAAATTTGCTAGTCTTTGGTGATATACTAATTCTCCCCAAAGTCCTAATGAAATATAGCTGCTGTCATGTTTTCTTTGTGTTTGTATCAATATGTTGAACCCAAGATAAATCTTCAGAGATTTTGACACACAGGAACTTGAAACTGCACCCCGTTTCCACTGTCGATTCCTCAATGAGGACTGGGTGTGTTCCCTCGACTTCTCCTTCCTGAAGTCCACAATACAATTCCTTGGTCTTACTGACGTAGATTGCAAGGTTGTTGTTGTGACACCACTCAGCTAGCTGATCTACCTCACTCCAGTACGGCCATCTGAACTTCTGCCAGAAATAGTTGTGCCATCAGCAAATTTATAAATGCCATTTCAGCTGTGCCCTGCCACACAGTTTCGGGTATAGAGAGAGTAGAGCAGTAGATTAAGCATGCATCCTTGAGGTATTCCAGTGTTGATTATCAGCAAGGAGGAGATATTATTTCCAATCCACACAGACTGTGGTCTCCTGATGAGGAAGTCAAGGATCCAGTTGTATAGAGAGGTACAGAAGCCCGGGTTATGGAGCTTGCTGATCAGTACTGAAGATATGATGGTGGTGAACGCCCAGCTGTTATCAATGAACAGTAGTCTGACCAGGGGTGCAGTGCTAGCTGGAGCACACCCGGCACATCTTTAAGAAAAAAGCCAAAATAAACAAGCTAATTAATTAGGAGCCGCCCAGAAGCCAGTCTTCATTAGAGAAACTGAGGTGGAGAGGGTCAATAACTTTAAATTCTTTGGCATTAAGGATCAACGTTTCTCTGTCTGGAAAGAGTCAGAGGATCTGTCCTGGGACCAGCATGTAACTGTCATTACAAGGAAAGCACGGCAGTGCCTGTACTTTATTAGAAGTTTGTGTAGATTCAACATGTCACCTTGATCCTGACAGCCCTGTCCTTTCAGCCTGTCTGGGCTGACATTTAAATTGACCAAACAATGGAACAGCTAAAGGCTCCAGCGCCCTGGAAAGAGAAGTGAACATCATGTAGAGCAAATGAAATCAGCATTCGCCTCTGATCTGGGCAGACATTTACGTGCCGGGTGGCACCTAATTAATTAGCTTGCTCGTTTCAGCTTTTTTCTTAAAGATGTGCCAGGTGCGCTCCAGCTAACACCGCACTCCTGAGTCTGACAGGGGTATTGCTATTGTCCAGGTGATCCAAGGCCGAATGAAGAGCCATACTCTTTATAGTTCATACACTCCAATCTATGCAACATCCTTTTAGGTATCCTCACCAATGCCTCCACCTTCTTTTTGTAGTGTGGTGACAAGAACCTTATTTAGATTACATTTAGAGCACAGAATACTCCAGTTGTGGCCTAAATGAAGCTTTACACAGCTGCAACATGGTCTCTTTCAATAGCTTATCAAATGACATCTTTTCCCACCCTATCTTCTTGTGTTCCACTTTCAGGGAGCTGTAAGCCTCTACCTCAGGTTTCCTTTGTAAAACCATGCTCCTAAGGGTATACCTTACACTGCAAATTTATCTGATATATTCGATCTCCCAAAGTTCAAAACCAGATTAAACCAGATTAATCTAGTCCAGATTAAACACTACTTACCCATATTTCCAATTGATTTGTATTCTACTGTATCATTTGTCAGCCTTCCTCACTATCCACAGCTCCATCAATGCTCATGCCAGCTACAAACTTACTAATCAGCCCACCTACATTTTCATCCAAACAATTTGCATATAGCACAAACGATGGAGGTCCCAACATTGATTCATGCAGAACACCACTGTCACAGACCGCCACTGAGAATCCCATATGCCTTAAAACTTCTAGGTGAGCCTACAATGAGGGACCTGGTTGAATGCTTTACTAAAGTCCACGTAGGCAACATCCATTGCCCGACCGTCCTTCCTTCATCAATCAGCTTCATCACCCTCTCAAAAATCTCAAACTGGTTCTTAAGGCATGGCCTCCCTGTACAGAGCCATGCTGACACTCCTAATAAGTCCATGCTTTTTTTCAGATGTGACTAAATTTTATCCCTAAGAATTTTCTCCAATTATTTCTCTACCACTGAGGTAAGGCTCACTGGCCTATAATTTGCTGGTTTGTCCCTATTGCTTTACTTACACAAAAGAACATTGGCAGTTATTCTCCATCCTCTGGACAGTTTTCTCTGTTTCTCTAGTCTTCTCTAGTACCTCACCTGTGTCTAAAGAGGATGCAAAGATCCCGGTCTGCAAAGAGAGGTTTGTATTTATGTCCCCAGTCACTGTACTCATTGTTGCAAATTCCTAATATTTTATGTGGGGTAGTCTGATTTCAAGCATGGCACCATATCCCGTCACTGAAGCCACCCCCTAACTCCCATTCAATTCCCCAAAAGAAACTACTGAAGCATCTTTGCAGGCGATGGCAGTTCCAAAGGCTTCACACCAAGCCGATGTACTGCAGCAATTAGCAACGCAGTAGAGCATCGGAGTGCAGATTGTGGTCAAACTACCGGCTCGGAGCAGAGGAGGAAACCAAATGCAAGCCGTCACTCGAATTAAAGAGAGACTGTGGGAGGTTAATCCCTTGAGATCCCAATTATTAATAAGTATCCAGCACAGAGTGGTTTGGCAGAAATTCCAGATATCTTAAGTAAAATGTGATCCAAGGTCTGGCATGGCCTGTTAAAGAAACTGCTACACTCAACTGCCTGCAGATTTTCTCTGATGTGCAACATGCAGCAACACGAAGAGTCAAACACACAGAAGAAAATCCCACACAGCAAACTTGTTTCTTAAAAGCATCTCAACACTTTTTTCACAAACATCTAGAATGGCTGCAGTGCTAAGGCCGTGATGGTGCTTCAGAAAAGCTATAGTTTTCAGAGCATATCACCGATAACGTTGGCTACTCAAGGGTTAAGAGACCAAGCGGTCTTTATCTTGAGGAATTGTTTGTGGCAACACAAGCGCTTCGTCATGGCACTGCCTGCTGAAAGAATTGCATTATCAAGAAGAACTTTGTACGAAAGTCTCAAAGTGCCACATTACTGGCCAATGCTTGGCACTAAATCACATGAGAATTTAGAACATGCACTGTGAGCTGGGCTAATGAGGTCAGTTACAAGCAGTGTCCCAGAAGGGAACAGAGGTGGTATTTCAGAGACTGGAACTCAGCCACTGAAGGCAGATTCACAGGGTCTTACAGCACAGAAGCAAGATCTTTGGCTTATTTGGCCCTGAGACTGAGTAAAACCAATTCTGAAGTAGTTTTTCGGCTCTGATTGAAGGAAAGAAAGAACCAACTTAAGAGACTGAATGAGATCATGGAAAAATGAGGTTAAAAAAAGAGACCGGTCATCTTCGTGTGAGTGCTGAGTTTAGACAATGGGTTGAGTAAGTGAATTCAACTTCTGATCATACTACATTATGTGGTAGTTTGGCAATAGATTCCTCTAATGTGTTGTGCTTTGTTAACTCTTCTCCTGTGGTTCATTCTGACCCATTCATACAAAGAGAGCCAATAACCTTACTGCGGATTCATGCTGAATCATCATTCCAAGGAATGCATGAGTGAGAGTGATAGAGCAAGAGAAGGAAGGGACAGAAATTCAGCAATGTCGCGGATGGAGTGATGACAGCTAGCTTGGACACAGAAGGGATATAGCATCAAATATAGTGTCCATTAGATGTTGGCTGAGAAGGAAATATTTGCCTGAATATCAGAAAGACCTCCCCAGATCATCACTAAAATTGCTTTGTGATATTCTCTGTGACAATACGGTTTATCTTTCAACTGAAAACTGGCACTTCAAAGTGCAGGATCTCTTCAGGTTTGTAACGGAGTATCAGTCTGCTTTATGTACGTTAACAACTACTTTGGTGCTGCCTCATGCACCTACGGTGAGCTCATCAATTTCATTAACTTTGCCCCCAACTTCCACCCGCCCTTAATTTCACTTGGTCTATTTCTGACACATCCATCCCCTTTCTCGATCTCTCTGTCTCCATCTCTGGAGTTAAATTATCTATCAATATCTTTTATGAACCTACTGACTCTAACAGCTATCTTGACTATACTTCCCATCCTGTCACCCGCAAAAATGCCTTTCCATTTTCTTAGTTCCTTTGCCCCCACTGCCTCTGTTCCCAAGATGAGGCTCTTCTTTCCTGAACGTCACAGATGCTCTCCTTCTTCAAAGGACATTGTTTCTTTTCCTCCACCATTGATGCTGCCCTCAGTTTCATCTCTTCCATTTCCTGGTCATCGACACTTACTCCATCTTCTGCTGCCTTAACAGGGATAGAGTTCCTCTTTGTCCTTATCCACCACCCCATGAACCTCCACATCTAGCACATCATTCTCCACAATCTCCAACCATCTTCAATGAGATCCTAACACCAAACATATTTTCAATTCCTCCTCCCCCCACCACCCTCTTCTTTCCACCGGGATTGCTGTCTCCATGATTTCCTTATCTATTTGTCCCTCCCCGTTAATCTCCCTCCAGGTACTTATCCCTGCAAGTGGAAGAAGTGCCACACCTGGCCATACACCTCTTCCCTCACCTCCATTCAGGGTCCCAAATAGTCCTTCCAGGTGAGGCAACACTTCACCTGCAAGTCTGTGAGAGTTGTCTACTGTATCCAGTGCTGCTGATATGGCCTTCTCTAAAGTGATCAGACCCAATGCAAATTGGGTACCGCTTTGTCGAGCACATTGGCTCTGTCCGCAACAGGCAGGATTTCCCAGTGGCCAACTGCTTTAATTCCAATTCCCATTCTGGTATATCGGTCCATGGCCTCCTCTACTGCCGTGATGAGACCATTCTCATGTTGGAGGAGCAACATCTCAAATTCTGTCTCGATATCCTCCAACCTGATGGCATGAGCATCAAGTTCTTCAGCTTCTGGTAATTTCTCCCTCTCCCCATTCCCTCTTCTTCCATACCCCATTCTGACTCTGGTCCCCTCTTCCCTCTTATTATATCTCCTCCCCGAGTGCAGGCAATTGGAGAAAGGGAAGAAGGAGTTCCCTTCCTCCTTCCCTTTCTCCCAAGATCAACTCTCTTCTCCTATTCCTTCTTCTTCAGCCCTTTATCTTTTCCACCTATTATCTTCCAGTTTCTCACTTCATCTCCCCTTCCCCACCAATCCCCACCTTCTAGCGTACTCCTCCCCTCCCCCACCTTCTTTATATAGTTTCTTCCCCTTTCCTTTCCAGACATGATGAAGGGCCTTGGCCTGAAAAGTCAACTGTTTATTCCTTTCCATCGATGCCGCCTTACCTGCTGAGTTCCTCCAGCATTTTGTGTGTGCAACTCTGGTTTATATACCTTCAGCCCTGAAGGTAGAAGGTTTCGAAACCACTATCTTCTGAAGTAGGTTGAAAGCCTAGCTAACCACACGAAGGCCAACTGAAGATGAGGTAAATGGGGAGAGTGAAGGATCAGATGTTTGGGCATGAGAAAGAGGGGTTAAATGAATCCTGTTCTGGAAACTGACTTTCAGAGAGAAGACTCATAATTAAGACATCTACTGCAGTTTTTCTACATTATTGCTGAACTCTAGCAACTCTTTAACTCAGAGTCTAACAACTCTTTCAACTCTATAAAATGGGAATGCTCCAGGCTCACATAGACCTACTTGTTCTTCTGCTCTGTGTGATTATCGTGATAATTTTAATCCTTTTATATATAAAAGTATTGATAAAAATTGTTAATGGATTGAATCACTGGGATTAAGTGTTCTGCTCCAGGCAGAACGTGGCTTTCTGTCTCGCACTCTTTTGTCTCAGGATCCATTAGCTCGTCACTACTAAATAACATATGATGAGTCTTTACAGATCCAGGGAAACTCTTTTTGCCAGGAGTGCTGGAAACGTTAAAAGAGACAATGAAGTGTGGAGAATACAGCCTCACTTCACCAGGCATAGAGACTGTAGAAGAAACGGAAGAAAGGTACTTCAGTCTGATGGAAATGCTAGGAGACATCACCCTTTCTCAGTTTTCTTCAATGAATGCTACACCCTTACTTTCTCTCGAGAACTGTGCACTCGAGTTTACGTTGCTTTTTTTCAATTTTTCTTCCAAATCTTAACCCTTTGTGTTCTCCAACACAGAATCACATCTGCATTGTTTGCCCATTCCACTACCCTGTTTACCTCTCCTTGGACTTAACTACCGCCTTCCCAGCAAGTTCATTTTGGGTGAAGAAGGACAATCAGGCTGTGTCTCACCATGGCTACAGGAAGAAAGACAGGCCTGTGCAAATACATTTTAACAGCAAATTAGTATGTTTCTAGGGAGTACTGGAGATGGTGAGAAAGCAAGACAAGGAAAAAGGCCATGAAGATAATCTCCACCATCCTTAGTTTCTGCCACACCACATAAGCGATGAACTATTGGGTATATTTCGTCTGAAATCGTACCATGACACCAGTAAATATTTAACAAAAATGCTCCTCACCATTTTTTCCCTTTCTTCTAAGGTAGCTTCCTGGGATTGAGAATGATGCTTCAATGCCAATGTGGGACCTATCAAGACTGCTCTAAGTAGAGCAGGTTTTGATATGCTCCATCCATGATGGGCGAGCTCAGGCCGATTCCCTTTCAACTGATTAAATACCAGTGTAGTTGAGAAAGTAATATTAGGCTGCCACTTTAAGCATCAGTCTACAGAATAGTGATAAATGCCATATGTATACTAATCTCAACTGTGGTCTTGGGATGAAGATAGATCACTACCAGAGAACTGAGTGGTCTTGCTTTGGGAGTAAAGCTTGGGAACTGTAAGTCCAGTAATTTCTACAAATTACGGACTCTCTGGAGAGAACTCTGGATCATTTTTGCTTGGGTCTGCACACCTACATCCAACTCAGATTTCATGATCCAATCAATACTTGCACTAGCACAATAGGAATCCGAGCTTTCTGCTGAAGGATCTCAAGATTGATTCGTTAGAAATATTTCAAATATCCCAGAAAAAAAAAATTCTTTAAGGTAGAAAGGATGAATAGTGCATTCCAGGCCCTGAGTTTAGGAGTGTGAATTGCCAAATAATCTGTTCCTACTCATTTGTTCACAGAATGTCGTTGGTTAGGTTGGTGTTCGTTTGACCATCATAAGATACTTACAAACAAAATAGTTTACCATTTCACAGGACAGTTCATGTCAAAGACCATATGACCATAACACCATAAGACATAGGAGCAAGATTAGGCCATTTGGCCCATCGAGTCTGCTCTGCCATTTCATCACGGCTGATCTTTTTTTCCCTCTCAGCCCCAATCTCCTGCCATCTCCCGGTATCCCTTCATGCCCTGACCACTCAGAAAAACTTTGAACCTCTGCCTTAAATATACATAAAGACTTGGCCTTCACAGCTGCTTGTAACAATGAATTCCACAGATTCCTTGTGTTCTCTGTTCTAAAAGGATGCCCCTCTATTCTGAGGCTATGTCCTCCGGTCTTAGAAGGCAGTAGTATGGAGTCATATAGAGCCCAAATTAGATAAGGAAACAGAATCAGATGACTGATCTGATAATATATGATACATTGGTGCAGCTATACAGCTATTGCCCTACAGCTCCAGCAATCCTGGTCCAATTCTGACCTTGGGTGTGGTCTACATGAGGTTTACATGCTCTATTGTGACTGCATGGGTTTCCACCCACGTTCTAATGATGTGTGGTATGGTTGGTTAACAGGCCATTGAAAATTGCTGCTAATGTGTGGGTAAGTGGTAAAATCTGGGAGAGTTGATAGAAATGTGGGATAATGAAAGGGTGGTTGAAGATTGGTGCAGGCTTAGAAGGATGAAGGCCTGTTTCCATGCACAATATTCTATTACCTGGTCACAATTGTTGACACTGGCTTCCTCATCCAGATTCCTCTCAAAAATTCAGATGGACTCTTGACCTCCCAATCTACTTCGTCATGGTCCTTACACCTTATTGCTTGCGTGCACTGCATTTTTTTTTTTGGAACTGTTACTCTCTTTTCTGCATTTTTAAATTATTTTCCCTTGTACTACTAAATGCACTGTTGTAATGAAATCATCTGAATGAATGGCATGCAAAGGTTGCCACTGTACCTTGGTATGAGTGACAGTAATAACCCAATTTACCAAATAATTAAAATTACATTCCTATTTAGGTTTGCTGACATCACCACTGTCATTGGCTGAATCAAAGGTGGCGATGAATCAGCATATAGGAGGGAGGTTGAAAATCTGGCCGAGTGGTGCCACAACAACGATATCTCATTCAATATCAGTAAGACCAAGGAGTTGATTATGGATTTCATTTGGAGGGAACCAGACATCCATGAGTCAGTCCGCATTGTGGAATCAGAGGTGGAGAGGATCAGCAACTTTAAATTCCTCAGTATTATCATTTCAGAGGACCCTTCCTGGGTCCAGCACTTGTGCCACAACAAAGAAAACACAGCAGCACCTCTACAGTAAGTCTGCAAAGATTTGGCATGTCATCGGAAACTTTAATAAACTTCTATATTCGTTCAGTGGAGAACATATTGGCTGATTGCATTACACCTAGTATGGAAACACCAATGCCCTTCAACAGAAAAGCCTACAAAAATAGTGGTTACATCTCATCCCATCACTGATAAAGCTCTCCCACCATTGAGTACATCTACATGCAGGAAGGCAGCATCCAACATGGGACAGCCCTATCATCCAGGCAATGCTCTTTATTCGCTGCTGCTCTCATGGAGGAGGTACAAGAGCCTCAGGACCCATAACCACCAGGTTCAAGGACAATTATTTCCCCTCAACCATCAGGCTCTTGATCCAGAGGGGATAACTTCACTCAGCTTCACTCACCCCTACCCTGAACTGTCCCCACAACAAATGGACTCACAGTCAAGGACTCTTCATCTCATGTTCTTGATACTTATTGCTTATTTCTTTATTGTGATTATTTTGCTTATTTTTTTTTTGTTGGGCTTTGTATTTACTGTGAATGCCTGCAAGAAAATGAATCTCCGGGTTGTATATGGTGCCATATATGTATTTTGATAATAAATTTACTTTGAACTTTGAACTTTTGAACTGAGAGGCTTGAAACTCATGTCTCCAGTTCAATACTGCAAGAACTTGGACATCAGACCAACAAGATGGCGCCAGCGAATAATGTGACTGAGGGCAACATCCTACTTCACAAAACTACTTCTTACACTTCATTTACATCTTCTTTTCCTTTCAAATGTGGTCCTGCTATTGTGAGCACCTGTGATCTACATTTCGGTGGTGTGTTTTTGAGCCAAATGAGTGATCTGGCACTTTGCTGTCTCTAAGGGGGATCGGTGAGGTTTTGAGATAAGGGTGTGGCCTCATGTCTCTATTTCTCGCTGATCTTGCAGGTTAAAGTGTCAAGGAAATTGACAATCATTGAGGACAAGAGCGGAAGGCAGTGGGTGTTCAGTGCCATCGACCCCAAAGTCTTCCTTTCGCTCACTGATCCTGGAGGAAGATGTCTGCGTGTGAATGCCTCTCTTTCCCTCTCGCCTGCTGCTCCCAGAGGAAGGTCCCTGTGTTCGAATGGTCTCTCTCTCACTCTCGCTCAATGGTGCTGGAGAATGGTGTCGGAGTCCATGTATCTTGGGCAAGGATTGACATGGTTTGTAGATTGGACTCTATAGTTCACATCATGATGTGTTTCTGGTTCCTGATTGCTCCTTTTCTCGTTGCTATTTTGTGCGATTTTGATCAGGGCAGGCTGAAGCTGCGGCCTAAAGTTAATGTATGACACAATGCTAGATTAAAGTGAACTGAGCTAAACTGAATATACCTGGACTCTTTCAATGACTTTGTGGGTTGGTGTTTTATATTCTGTGTTTCTCCCTCACTTTTTTTGCCGTTTGCGAAATCAGATGTTTTTTGCGCATGGGGGTGGGGGGAAGTTTGATGATTTTCTTTGAATGGGTTCCATGGTTTTCTTTGTTTTATGGTTGTCTTTGGGAAGTCGAATCTCACTGTTGCATACTGCATGGGATAATAAATGTACTTTGAATCTTGAATCTTTGACTCCACTATCTTAACTACCATGCAAACGGAGCCTGTATCTGTTATCTCAAGGACTAGGTCTTGCCTTGAGGTGTCTGAGAAAGTAGCAGACCAGATTTATAAGTTAATAAAAAAATACCAGGATGAATAAAAGTTATCATTATATTAAAATGGAACAGTTGTAATCATCCAGAGGGATCAAGTGGTGGAATTAGTGCTTTCATTTGAAAATGAGGTGAAATAAGAGGAGATCTGAAATACTATGAGGCTGTAAGATGGGAGAGGAGAAATTTTATTGCCTTGGTTAAGTTTTGACACACAATCTGCTCTGGTTAAATCAGTGCACGAATGTGATGTCCCTGCTGTCTGATTCCATACCTGTGTCTTCATGCACTGGGAGCAGACACACAGCAAATCATTATCTCTCCCCACAAGGGAGTTCTGTTTTCCGGCTGCACCTGCCGTGTGTTAATGGGATTTTGCACTCTAGTGGCTCTTCGAATTCCTGATAAAGAGCACGGCTGATCTCCGCGATTACTCTGGCGAACAGAAGACGTGTTAAGATTGAGCCCTTGGGCATAACCTTGATAGCAGCAGCTCTTTGAAAAAGAAGCAGCTCTCACGCAAGGTATGACCTCATGGAAAGGCAGCTGAAGACAAAAATGGAGTGAAGTAAACAAACCAGAAGCAAATGAATTCAATTCTTTGGCGGATTGCTCGGTTTGTTTTATACTCAGCCAACACCTGTCAAGTGCTCAGAGATGTCACACTGATCCAGCTGTGCACAGAACGTACCAGGGGCTATTCTTTTCCTCAAGTTAAGAGATTCCTAGAATCTCTATGAGGTTAGGGAGAGGCCATTATAAGTATTGGGATTGGGGTTGTAGTGAGGAAGGATTTAAAAGCATCATCAAAACAGAAGTGCTGTGTCTTGCCAGTTCACAAGTGACTGTCCCAATTCTGAATGTACTGCAGCCCCATCATACTGACTCCCTACTCTTTGTGGAATGAACACTAAGGACCCACTAATATATCTACCTTTGTTTTCCCAATCTAATCACCTCATCCTATCCTGTGCACCAGAGAATACTTTCCACTGTCTACCTTCTGCTGTTAGATAGCATGGGGGGAGCTCGGCTGAAGATGGATCCGTCTGTCTTCAACCCTTGTTGAGCAAGGCTAGCTGCTCTATGAAATTGAAAGGGAATTGCCTGTCTGTGTGACATTGTCCTGTTGCCACTCAGTCTTCAGCCTGACAAAGCAACATGAAACACTTGCCAATCCTGTAATATGCCTGGCCATAAACAGAAAGGAGTAGGAGGAAGGGCAGCGCGTGTTAAAAGGAAGATTGAATATAAGAGTGACACACGCTAAATTCTGGAGGAACTCAGCAGGCCAGGCAGCATCAATGGAAATGAATAAACGGTTCCGATGTTTCAGGTCAAGACCCTTCATCAGGACTGGAAAGGAAGAGGGAAGATACCAGAATAAAAAGGTGGGCGGAAGGGGAGGAGGACAAGCCAGAGGTGATAGCTGAAGGTAGGTGTGTGGGGAAGAGGGATGAAGTAAGAAGCTGGGGGGTGATAGGTGGAAAGGGCAAAGGGCTGGAGAAGGAACCTGATAGGAAAGGAGAGTGGACCACAGGAGAAAAGGAAGGAGGAGGCACACCAGGGGGGGAGGTGATAAGAAGATGAGGGAAAGAAGTAGGAGTCCAGTGTGGAGAATAGAAGAAGAGGGAAGGAGGACAGAAAAAATATAAATTACCCGAAGGAGAGATCGGTGTTCATGCCATCGGTTTGGAGGCTACCTGGATGGAATATGAGGTGTTACTCCTCCAGCCTAAGTGTGGCCTCATCATTGCAGAAGAGGAGGCTGTGATAGGAATTAAAATGGTAGGCCACCAGGGTATTCCGTTTCTTGTGAGGTGGAGTGGAGGTGCTACCTCATATTCCATTTAGGTAGCCTCCAACCTGATGGCATAAACATCAATTTCTCCTTCTAGTAATTTATACTTTTCCCTTCCTCTTCCCTCTTCTTCATTTTACCACTCTGGCCTCTTACCTCTTCTCCTCACCTGCCTATCACCTCCCGCAGTGTCCCTCCTCCATCCCTTTGTCTCATGGTCCACTCTCCTCTCCTTTCAGATTCCTTCTTCTCCTTTTCCTTCTTCTATGCCTTTTCCATGTATCACCTCCCAGACCCTTCCCCACCCACCTGACTTCATCTTTCAGGTGTCCCCCTTCCTCTCCACCCACCTCTTTATTCGGGCATCATTAGCCTTCTGTTTCCAATTCTGATCAAGGGTCTCAGCTCAAGATGTCAACTGTTTATTCATTTGCTTAGATGCTGCCTGACCTGCTGAATTCCTCCAGCATTTTGTGTGTGTTGCTGTGGATTTACAGCATCTGCAGAATCTCTTGTGTTTAAGTATAAGAATGAGGGCTTTTTTCTTAATTAGCACACATGCTTGAGATCTTTTCATCATGGTTAATGAAGCAGCTAGGCATTAAGTTTCATGCCTAGAAGTCTTCCACCTAGTGCCAGCACCTCTGCCAGTCAGTGCCACTCAATCCCTCAGCATCACTCTCTCGAGATTAGCTGCCTTAACAACTTGAATAAACAATGGCTTCTCCCAAAAGTTTAAGAACATGAAAACCCGGAGCAGGAGTCAGACATATGGCCCTGGGAGGATTTCACTGCCATTTTGTAAGAGCTGTTCCAATGACACAGGCCCAGCCAACAGAACAATCAACTCTTCCACTGCTTACCATAGATCTATTCAACTTCACCTTGAATGTAGTTAACATTTGGGCAACCAAGGCCTCTGACGTATAGAAAGCCCTCTAAATCCTAAATGGTTGACTCTTGTAGATTGAGATCTATCTACAGGTATATGAGCCAACACAATTGATATATTGAGTCTAGATGACCAAGCCTTTGAAATGTTTCTACTCCCTAATAGAGGCTGCCCAAACCAAGTCACAGATGGTGAGAGAAAATGTAATCTTGCCCAAGAATGAAACTGGTTTCATCCTTCCAATTCCCTAAGATCAGGACAAGGAAGATATTACCAACACACAACAGACTACCCCATAGTAGTGGCTATATCAAAAAGCACAGCACAGGTTTCCTGGTCTATAATATTGATATGTCTCATAGTGAAAAAGCAATTGAGTTAGTCCTTATTCCTCCTTCTCCACCTTTTGAATTAACATACAAATTAAGAGCCCAGATAAGCCATGAGACTCCTCAGGCATCCACCATTCAGCAGGATCATGGTGCATCTGATCTTGATCTCAGGTCTACTCTTCTACCTATACCCATAACCTTCGACTCCTACAGATCGAAAATCTACCAATCTTAGCTTTAGACCTATGGATTGACTCTGTGGAGAGATGGGGAAGACAATTGTGTAAAATTGCAAATACATGTTGATTTTGTCGTCTAAAAGCTCCCCTGTTGTTGCAGCTCTCCACATTATCACCACCAGACCTGAACATCAACAGACTCCTGCCAATGCCAAACTAGGTGATAAGACTTCTCAGAAATGTTTTCACGACATCGAACAAACCACAGAGATGAAGCCATATTCAAGACTCACGGCTCCTGCTCGAACTTAATCTGCCAAACAAATTAGAAAGACAAAAGAAAGCATTTCAGAATGTCTGAAATTTAATTACTGTTATTTATTTTTATTTTTTCTTCTTCAGTGATACAGCGCGGAGTAGGCCCTTCTGGGCCTTCGAGCCATGCTGCCCCAGCAACCTCCGACAAACTCAATTAACCTTAATCTAATCACAATGACCAATGAACCCGTATGTTTTTGGATGGTGGGAGGAAACCAGACGACCAGGAGAAGACCCATTCCTGGCAGCAGAAAATAACCTGGGGCTTCTATTCAGCCACAGATGTCTCTGACTAAGTGGAAATTCACATGTGTAAGAGTATGTTGCTTGAAGAGTGATGGATGTAGCAGACACGAGGCAACATGTCATACACACAATAGCCAACCGCTTGCGGTATTGCTGCTCATTGGCTTTGGGATTGGAACACAGTTATGACGTCTAACTCTTGTGACTTGCCCCTTTTTGTCGCTAGTAACATCTTCCCTGTGGGTGCAAGGTGTAAATGGGTTCTTCGGGTCTGTATTCGATTTTGATTGGTGAGGATGGCTTGCTGGAAATTTCTAATAGGGCAAAACCTAAGAACACCATGACATTCTTTTTCATTTAGTACACATGGTTGCCTGGAATGCAACAACTGCTCTGAAAACTTCTATACAGAAGTAGACAAGAAAACATACAGATGTGTAAAGAGATGACAGATATCATAATCAGAATCAGATTTAATATCATCGGCATTTGATGTGAAATATGTTACCTTTATGCCAGCAGTACAATGAAATACATGATAAATTAATATAGAGAAATAAAAACCTGAGTTATATGAAGTATATGTATACCTATTAAATAGATAAGTTAAAAATAAGTTGTGCAAAATAGCTGAAATAAAGAAGAGTGAGGTAGTGTTCATGAGTTCAGTGTCCTTTTAGAAATCAGATGGTGGAGGGAAAGGACTGTTCCTGAATCGCGGAGTGTGTGCCATCAGGCTTCTGTACCTCCTTCCCGACTGAAACAGTGTGAAGAGGGCATCTGCCGGGTGCTGGGGATCCTTCATGATGGACATTGCCTTCCCAAATCACCGCTCCTTGAAGATGTCCTGGATACTACGGAGGCTGGTATCTACAGAGCTGACTAATTTTACAAATTTCTGCAACTTATTTCGAACTTATGCAGCAGTCGCTCCGCACACCTGACGGTGATGCAGCCAGTCAGAATGCTCTCCACAGTACAGTTGTAGATGTTTTCGTGTGTCTTAGATAACAAACTAAATTTCCTCAAACTCCTAATGAAATATAGCCACTGTATTGCCTTCTTTATTGCTGCATTGATATGTTGTATCCAGGTTAGGTCTTCAGAGACATTGATACCCAAGAACTTGAAATTGCTCACTCTGTCCACTTCTGATCCCTCTATGAGGATTGGTTTGTGTTCCCTCGTCCTAACCTGCCTAAATTCTACAACCAGATCTTTGGTCTTGCATTGAGTGCAAGGTTGTTGCTGTGACACCACTCGACTAACTAGTATATCCCACTCCTGTATGCCTTCAATCACCATTTGAAATTCTGCCAACAATGGTTGTATCATCAGCAAGATATTAACAAAGTAATTGAAAGAAAACTGTGGAGGCAGAGAGACAGAAATCAGGCCACCAAGGAACGAGATAGGCACAGAAGCAGACAGATAAATAGATAGTTTTGACTGATGCACAGTGAAGAACGATTAGATAGATACAGATAGACAGGTATTTCAGGGAGAGATAGACAGTTGGATTGATTAAAGTAAGTATAGATAGATAAGCACATTGAGAGAGAGAGACAGACAGACAGACGGATGGATGATTAGCTAGATAAAGATGGATAGTCACATCCAGAGGATAGGCGGATGGACAGATTAGGTTGATAATATATTCACTATCACTGATTGGGCTTCAGGGCTTAGCTAGGATGGAAGGGGGTCCCCCCTTGCTTACCCAATGCCAACTACGATTATCCGCAGGACTCCTTTTCAATGTTACAGAGGCACATACTGTACAATGTACACCCTTTTTGTTTCCTTCTAGGGTCCCACACCATCAAACTGGGAAAACATGTCAGCTACAATTAAAACAGAGAACAAGAGACTTTTGTGAAGGCCGTGTAAATTCTCCAGTAAGATACAATATCCAGATGCTGTGTCCTCATCCATATATCCAGAATATTGATGTGTTATAATATGTGTACATAATAAAGCCTTCAGTCCCAGTGTGTAATGCAGATGGTGCACCCGGTACTGGAAGTGACATTAGGAAATGGGGCACGTCTGGTGGGGGTAGGGGGGGTGGGGTTGTGTCTGGACTAAAATGAGCTGAAGCCATTCTGTAAATCTGTAAGAAAAATAGTTCTAGCATTTTTACCGATGCAAGTTTGTCTTTGTTAAAGAACAAACATAACATGGTATCAGAAGTTGGTGTGAGTTCTAAATACAAGGGGTAACCAAATGCTGCCAGCGACTAAGAAAGAGACGCTAGGTCCTGACAGGGAGAAGCTGCTGGCCAGAGATCACACTGTCTTGAAGTCTACCAAAAGATCCAGGGAGGTTATGCAAGAGAAGGACAAGAACTCCACTTTCCATAGACATCTGTACCAGCTACACCAGCATGACTGTCAGGATGCCAGTGCTAAACAGACTGATCATGAAGACTAAGTTGCCAATCTTGCTTCCACATTGTGCAGCTTTGGGCCAAAATCTAGCTCTCATCAACTTCCAGCTGAAGACTGGAAATTAAAGATACTTCCACGACCCTTACCAAAGTTGAAGAGGAAAAGTGAAAAGGAAGATAGAAAGACCATGCAATCACCAAGGTCAGAATAACAGCATTAGTCCAACACAAACCAACAGGAGGAGTTACTATCTATTCTATACAGCCAACAGAACGAGCTCTGTAAATGGAGACAGACTCATTTGGAAGTTGTGTAAAACTCACTGATCATATGGATTTGGTCAAGGGCTCATTATGAGGTACATGGGGTGAATTATAGTCACACAGCAAGAACAAGAACAGAGACAGAGATGGGATCTTAGGATGTGAAAGAAATGAAAACATAGATCAGGGTTCTCAAAAAAAATACTAATCGTAACATAGCAAGTGAAAACAATACATTTGTGGAGACAAATAGTGGAACAAAAAGGATTATCAAACCACCTCAGAGACTGATTGGGAGTAGCTGAGTGAATTGGGAACTGGATTTGCTTGTTACAATTGAAGTTAATATAAATATCTTTGTTGGAAAGCATTATTGTATCTTGCAGGCTTATGAGGACATAACGATGTGTTTGTTTTCGTTAAGGAGGGAAAATGTGTTATTTTGTGCATAAATAATAGAGAACTTCAGTTCCCAGTGTGCAGTGCAGTGGTTCACCTGGAACTGGAAGTGTCATTGGAGAATGGGACATACCCATGCTCCTGGTGGGCTGGAGTGTCTGCGGTAAAATGTGGTCAAATGTGGTAAAATGTGGAGTAAAATGAAGCCATTCTGTAAGTCTGTATATAAAATTGTTCTAGTGTGTTTACCCATGCAAGTTTGTCTTTGTTAAAGAATAAACATAAAAGTTACATTTAATCAATTGTATCCTTGCAAGTTATTTTTCATTAACCAAATATAATTATGGCATCAGAGAAGGCCTCTCATTCACAGTACGATCTAACTTCTTCCTGCCCCAACTGGGAAACTGAATTCCTGAATTCAAACAGGTGCTTACACCATAACTCTCATGTAGGATTTCTGTACTTCAATCCTAGATTTTGCTGAGCCCTAATCATTAATGAAGCACATCCACCCTGTCAGTGAATCCAGTTTGATGCCTCGTGTTCTCTCCCTGGCTCTCTGCCTCCTCCCTAGAATAATTAAAACCCAAGCTCTTTCAAGGCCTTGGCTAGAAAATTGCTCCAAGTATTTTGTGATGTAATCATGTGATGTGATGTAATCCTATCAGGAAATGCCACAGGAAATGTCACTGAGAGCTTCCTGTGCTCTTTATCACCCAGAACCGGATCTCTCCTAGCAGCAGCTGGCTTTGCTCGGCCCTTAGGGATGTGGCTGTCTGGTGAGTAAGTCGCAAGGTGGTTTTGAGGCCTGCCATATCCCTGATAAGGGACAATTTTGAATTGTGAATGTTAACAGGTTTAATCTCAAGTACATGAAATATACCTTGAGCATAATTAGGAAGAGGGAAAGAATGTGGAGAAATATCCAGGCTTATTTCCTGCCTCACACCTTTCACTACTGTACTAAGAACAGCTTTTTTAATACATGATCTAATGATCTTTAGTGCAACCATTTGACCACAGCACTCCTGTACTATTCACACAGATGGATTTACAAAAGGAGGGTGCTTAAAAATATAATTAGATTTAAAAACGTTTGGATTTTCTTCACTGTCTCAGGACACAAGGAATCAGTGAATACCACGGAAATCTGGTCACTTATGCCATGGTCAAAATAAGGCAGCCAATTGATACAAAGTAAGATAGAAACACAGTGAAGTAATGACCTAATAATCTTGCAGCAACCATCATCAAAGACACCCACCGTCCCGGTCATGTGCTCTTCTCACTACTACCACTGGACAGGAGGTACGGAAGCCTTAGGTCCCACACCGGCAGGTTCAGGAACAGTTATTATCCTAAAGCATCCCCCTGAACCAGCATGGATAACATCAATCACCCCCCACTGCTCTGAACTGATTCTACAACCTACAGACTTTCAAGGACTCTTATAACTCATGTTCTCAATATTATTTTTTATTTGCAGTCTGTCTTCTTTTACACATCGGTTATTTGTAGTCTTGGTCTGTTTATACAAGGTCTATATAAATAGAGCAAAATTCTATTGTATTTCAGTCTTTTTCCCTGTAAATGCCTGCAAGAATATGAATCTGAATGTAGTACATGGTAACATAAACACACTTTGATAATCCATAAAGATCATTTCACCAGATCTGTGCATTGAAGTCGTGCAAAGGAAAAGAAATAATAGAATGTAGAAAAGAATGTTAGCCACACAATAAGGTGCAAGGCCACAACGATGTAGACGGTGAGGTTAAGAGTCCATCTTATTGTACAACAGGTCCATTCAATAGTCGTATAACAGCGGGACAGAAGCTGTCCTTGACGCAGGTGACATGCTTCCAGTCTTTTTTATCTTCTGGTTCATGGGAGGTTGGGGGAGAGGGGAAGAGGAGAGAATGTCTGGGGTCATTGGGGTCTCTGATTACTGAGGCAGCAGAGTCCACAAAGAGCAACGAGGTTTGCATTGCCTTAGCAACACTGACTCATGCAGTTCAGACCCCATATGGGGGTCTCCAGTGTTTACCCACTTTTAGAGCAAGGGAAAGTATACGCTGTATAGATTAGGAAAGTGTGTTAGAAGTCTCCACAACATTGAAGTGAAAGTGCCTTCTTAAACCAAAACCCCCTCTCCTTTTGATTAATCACCATAGCTTGAAGCTATGGTATTCAATCAGTGCTGAAGTTGTTCATTGCCTTGTGTGTTGGTGACAAATAGACAATATATTGCTTCAGTCTCCTTGTTCATATCCCACCTCAGCCATATAAACTGGATCCCAGGACAGTGAAGCTACTGTGAGCTCCATACACCAGCCTGCATTTATCTTTTCATCAGACATTTGTCCATCAGCCGGAGGTATTACTGGATAACGAAGGCACGCTTGCAAAGAGGAAGGAAAAAGAGAACATCCTTGTAACATGATCATGATGAACGACTGAATTAGATTAGTTTCCTTCCTTGACAAGAAGAGGAGGTAATTGACTCAACATCAGAATACTGCATGCCAGGATAGCCTCACTGCACACTCTGGCTGCTTCTGTAGGGATGGGGCTGAGTTCAGCAGAGCCATTACTGAGCTGAGGACTGCCCTGTGCACAGCTGATGAGATTATCACCAGATCACCTCTGGGGCTGGCTGTGAATATGGCCTCTTTCCAATGTGCTCATGGGACCTCCTTGTCCTCTTCCCTCTTTTCATCACTGCTATATCTGACATCATTTGAGGCCATTCGGCCTATTGTGTCAATTCTACCTCAGATACAGTGCCTCTCTCATTTTAAATCTTGCGTTAAAACACAATCTGCTGCTGGCATTCATATCACGGTCTGTAAATGGCAATTTCCCATCAGGCTAGCTCAAGCTGGTCACAAAGTGGCCACATCAGCGCCTTGGGTTCCACTCTAGCCAGGACTGATGCAGAAGGGTCCCTGTGGGGTCAGCTCTATGGGCTCCAGTCTGGCTCAGTGTGCAGTACACCTTCCTTCCAGTCAGACACCTCAAGCTGTAATCTCAATGCAATATTGCAGGAGTGTTGCAGCAAACTAGGTGCTGTACAACAGCGTGGACTGAATGGACTGTTCCTATATTGTACTGTTCTATGTCAGAATCAGCTTCATGATCACTGACATACAGTGTCACGCAATTTGTTGTTTGTGCGGCAGAACAGAGCAAGACGTAAAAAATTACTTTCAATTACAATGAAATTAATAAATAGTGCAAAAGAGGAATAGTGAGGTGGCACTTGTGGGTTGTTTAGAAACTGGAGAACAGAGGGGAAGATCCTGAAATATTGAACGTGAGTCTTTAGGCTCTTGTACGCCTTCCCTGATGGTAGTAATGAGAAGAAGTGAGGGTCCTTAATGATGGATGCCAGCTTTTTGAGGTACTGCTTTTGGAAGATGTCCTCAATGGTGAGGTGGCTTGTGCTCATGATGGAACTGCCTGAGTCTCCAACCCTTTGCAGCCTCTTGTGCTCCTGTGCATTGGTGCCTCTATACCAGCCGGTGATGCAACCTGTCAGAATGCTCATTCCTAGACCTCCAAACAAGGACCCATCTTCTTGTTCACGTGAGTCAATATGACTCTGTGCACAACTTAAATACCACCATTCATCGCCATCACAAAAACTCACCAAGAACAGAATAATTGGTTGAATTGCCCCATTTCTGTTGGCGGGATCTTGCTGTGTGCACAGGAGCATGGACCAAATGCCATTGGTGGTCCAGAGTTGAAGCATGGTTTGAGGATTCATCCCAGCTACATTTCAGAGTTATTCTCATGAAAGCCTCTACTTCCTCAGGAGGCAAAAGAAATCCGCATGTCCCTGTTGACCCTTACACATTTATATCGATAAGGCATCCTATCAGGATGCTTGCACATGATCGCAAGAAACTGCAGAGAGTTGTGGACACAGCTGAGCACATCACCGAAACGAGCCTCCCCTCCATGGATTCTGTCTACCTTTCTTGCTGCTTCAGCAGAACATCCAGCATAATCATAAACCCCACCCATCCCAAACATTCTCCCTTCTCCCCTCGTGCAGAAGATACAAAAGTCTAAACCATGCCCACAAGGCACAAGGACAGTTTTATCCCACCGTTATAAGACTATTACATAGTTCCCTTACCCATGCGGTCTCCAGGTCCTTTAAAAGAATAGAACTGCTATACCCTGCCACGCATGTCATAAAAGGCGACTAAGGAGGGTTGGGCATAGGGTTAGCAGGCCTATCCTGTAAAAATAATTACTGCTACAGAAACATCAGCAGCATCAAAACCAAACCAGCCGGTCTTGGGAGAGGTAGGGCCTCTTCTGGAGAGCCGTATGACGTGAAGAAGTGAAAGCCAAAAGGAAGCTCCTTCACCGAAAAACCTACTGTCAACCAAGAAGACCTCCAGAATTGGCATCTGGAATGTGAGGACCATGTATGAAGCTGGGGAAACCTCACAAGTGGCAAAAGAATTTCAGAACAATAAATTAGATATTTTGGGACTCTGTGAAACTAGACGGACAAATTCAGGGTAAGTACAACTCACTACAGGGGAAACTATTATCTATTCAGGACATATGGAAGAGGATGCACCTCACAGTGAGGGAGTAGGATTAATGTTATCAAAACAAGCAAAGGAATCACTTTTGGCTTGGGAAACATCAGGACCCAGGATCATGTCTGCATCCTTCCGCACCAGTAATAGGAGAATAAAGTTAAACATTGTGTTAGCCTATACCCCTACAAATGACAAGGATACCATTGTCAAGGAAGATTTCTACAACAGACAGCAAGTACTCCTGGAGAAGCTGAAAAGAAGAGACATCACCATTCTCATGGGAGATTCACGGTCGGTCCATCGATCCTTATTCCGGGTTTTCTATTTTTCCCTTGTTCTTTTGGGGTGCCACAACTGAGGCACCTGATTTTCATTCTGGGCTGGCTACATAAATAGCTCCTGGTTTCAGCTTCAGTTGCTGGACTGTTCCCTTCCCTTCTGAAGCCTTCGCCTGCAACCTTTGCCTGAAGCCTCGCCTGCAACACCGTCAGGTTCAACCTGCAGAGCAAGACCGGGGCCTTGCTGTGTCAAGATAAGGAACAGTCTGTTATTGTTTGGAACTGTCTCTGTGTCCTTGCCTTCACTAGGTAGGTCTGGCCGTTTGCCGCTACCTTGTGTTGGGAACCGTCACTTCATGCCCTCGCCTCCGCTGGGTGGGTCCGGCCGTTTGCCGCTACCCTGAGTGGAGAACTGTCTCTTCGTGTTCAGTGTTCTGTGTATAGGAAGAGCCCTGTTACATGTCCCTGTGTTGAAGTCCAAGGCTCTGGGGTTCCTGTCTCCCAAGTCCAAGTCAAGGCTTCGTGTTCTCCTCCTGTCCATGTGTCTCATCCTGTCTATCCTCGCCCAGCCCTGTGCTGGAGATCCTTTGTCCAGTACTGGAATTTCCTCGTCCTGTCCAGGAGTCTCATGTTCAGTCCTGTAGCCACGCCATGACCTGTAGCCACGTCTTGTCCTAGCCTAGACCCAAATTCCAGTTCCCAGTCAAGACCCAGGTTCCTAGTCCCAACCAAGACACAGGTTCTTGGTCCTTGTCCAGGCTCTAGTTCCAGAGTCCCATGTCCCTAGTTCAGGCTCCTTGTTCCTAGTTCCTTGTCCGGGTTCCATGTTTCTTGTCCATGTCCTAGCCCAGGCCCTGCATCCTAGTCTCGTCCGGGTCCTGTGTCAATGTCCAGTGTCCTTTCTTCCCCACTCCCCTTGCTTTCTTGACACACCGAATCCTGTTGCTAGTTCTTCAGTGTCTGTGTCTTACATTTGGGTCTGGCACCAATGCCCTCCTTATGACATAAAATTGGAAATGACAACACAGGATTTGAAGAAATAATGGGGCAGCATGGACTTGGGGGCAAAAATGAAAACGGAGAGGTATTTGTAGACTTCTGTGCATTCAACGAAATGGTAATCGGTGGTAGCATATTCCCTCACAAGTGGATCCACAAGGCAACATGGATTTCACCAGATCATCAAACAAGAAACCAGATCGACTATATCTGTATTAGTAAGAAGTTCAGAAGATCTATCCAGGATGTCAGAGTCCTTCGAAGTGTGGACGTAGCATCAGATTATCATCTTGTTATTGGTCAGCTTCAGCTCAAACTTAAAAGGAACTATGCTGCAACAAACAAAATGAAAAGCTATGCAACACAATTTCTGAAAGACCAGGGGAAAAGTCAACAATCAGCTTAGTATTGCAGAACAGATTTCAAGCCTTGGAGAACCTAAATGAAGAATCAAGTGTGGAGGGGATCTGGGAATAAGCCAAAGATGTCTGGACCGGTACATGTGAAGAAGATCTAGGTAAGAGAGACCGCCAACACAAATCATGGATTTCTGCTGAAACCCTCAGAAAAACAGAGCAAAGAAAAGCAAAAATAGATGCACATAACAAAAGCAAAACAAGAGCAGAAAAACTATGCAGAAGCAAATAAGAAAGTGAAAGCAAGCATCAGAATGGACAAAAGAAACCATATTGAAGACCTAGCAGAAGAAGCAGAGCAGGAAGCATGAAAAGGGAACATGAAAGGATTGTACAACACAACCAAGAAACTCTCTGGCAAATTTCAACCAGTGGAAAGACCATTTAAGGATAAAAAAAGGACAAGTTCTGACAGGAGTTGAGGACCAGACCAAAAGATGGGCCGAACACTTTAAATAGCTTCTAACCAGACCATCACCACCAGAACCACCTGTCATCCCACAAACAGAGAGCGACTTAGAGATAGACCGTGGCACTCCTACCAAAGAGGAGATCAGAATGGCAATCAAGCTCCTAAAGGATGGTAAAGCTGCAGGACCTGATGGCACACCTTCAGAGGCACTCAAGAGCAGTATGGGCATGTCTATTGAAATGATGCACAACATCATAAAAAAGGTCTAGGAAGCAGATGAAGTACCCCAGCACTAGAGAACAGGACATCTAATTAAAATCCCTAAGAAAGGAGATCTCCAGGAATGCAAAAACTACAGAGGGATAATATTGCTTTCAGTGCTAGGGAAAGTTCTGAGCAAAATCATTTTAGAGAGATTGAAAAATACAGTGGATGAGAAGCTTAGAGATGAACAAGCAGGACTTCAACAAAACAGGTCTTGCACTGATCAGATGACAACTCTTAGGATTATCATTGAACAGTCGCTGGAATGGAACACATCACTGTCCATTAATTTTGTAGATTATGAAAAAGCATCTGACAGCCTGGACAGGGAGACATGGTGGAAACTAATGAGGCATTTTGGGATTCCAGAGAAGTTAACTAACTTGGTAAAGAAGATCTATGATGATATGGAATGCAGAGTAATCCATACAGGTCAGTCGTCAGATACTTTCAAGGTGAACACTGGGGTACGACAGGAATGCTTACTGTCCCCTTTTCTCCTCCTGCTAGTGGTGGACTGGATTATGAAGCAAACAACAGATGGCAAGAAGAATGGAATACACTGTTCAGACAGCTAGATGATCCTGACATTGCAGATGATTTGGCACTACTGTCACACAGGCATGCCCAGATGGAAGAGAAAACAGATCTTCTGGACTCCACATCGCAGAAAATAGGGCTACACATCCAAGTAGGGAAAACAAAATTACTAAAAGTACGTTTGTAAATGCAGGAAACAACACAGTTATCCTGAGAAATGCTCCTCTAGAAGAAGTTGAGTCATTTGTCTATCTGGGAAGCACTGTTAACAAGGAAGGAGGTACAGATGAGGATGTAAAGACCAGGATCCAAAAAGCCAGAGGAGCCTACATAATACTACCAGCAACACACATAAAAATGCTGGTGAATGCAGCAGGCCAGGCAGCACCTCTAGGAAGAGGTGCAGTCGACGTTTTGGGCCGAGACCCTTCGTCAGGACTAACTGAAAGAAGATATAGTAAGAGGTTTGAAAGTGGGAGGGGGAGGGGGATATCTGAAATGATAGGAGAAGACAGGAGGGGGAGGGATGGAACCAAGAGCTGGACAGGTGATTGGCAAAAGGGATATGAGAGGATCACGGGACGGGAGGCCTAGGGAGAAAGAAAGGGGGAGAGGGGAAACCCAGAGGATGGGCAAGGAGTATAGTGAGAGGTACAGAGGGAGAAAAAGGAGAGAGAGAAAAAAATTAATAATAATAAATAACAGATAGGGTATGAAGGGGAGGTGGGGCATTAATGGAAGTTAGAGAAATCAATGTTCATGCCGTCAGTTTGGAGGCTACCTGGACAGAATATAAGGTGTTGTTCCTCCAGCCTAAGTGTGGCTTCATCTTGACAGTAGAGGAGGCTGTGGATAGACATATCAGAATGGGAATGGGACGTGGAATTAAAATATGTGGCCACTGGGAGATAATACTACGTCCAGTTTGGATGGCAAAAGAACTAAAATTAGGAACCAAATTGAGAATCTTCAACTCAAATATCAAATCTGTCCTCCTATATATGGCTCTGAAACTTGGAGACTGACATCAGAAGTAATCAGAAAAATCCAGACCTTCATCAACAAATGCTTGCATCAGATTTTGGGGCTAACATGGACAGATTATGCGAACAATACAGAATTATAGCAAAGGACCAACCAGACACCAATTGAAGCAGAGATCAAGAGAAGGAAGTGGTGCTGGATACGACACACGTTGAAGCCCCTGAATAGTATGACCAGACATGGAATCCTCAGGGCCAGCGAAATCGAGGGAGGCCCAAGTCCACATGGAGGAGGGAAGGGTTAACCAACGCTAAGAGAGTGGGAATGACATGGTCACAGCTGGAGAGACATGCGCAAGATAGGTTGCTCTGGAAAGAGGTTGTTGATAGCCTATGCTCACTACTGAGTTGAAAGACAGAAGTGAAGAGAGACGTAGTTCCCTGGTCTGATAAACTGGATTCTTGACCTGGCTTGAAATATCGACTGTTTATTCCCCTCCATAAATGTTGCCTGACTTGCTGAGTTCCTTCAGCAACTTGTGAGTGTTGCTCAGGACTTCCAGAATCTCTAATTTATGACGTCACAATCTGCCTCCCTATGAACCAGCACCTCATTGTTTGCCTGCACTGCACTTTCTCTGTAGCTGCTACACTTCATTCTGCATTGTTATTGTTTTGCCTTGTTCTACCTCAATGCACCGTATAATGATCTCATTTATATGAATTGTATGCATGACAAGCTTTTCACTGTGTCTCAGTACATGTGACAATAATAAACCGGCTCCAATTATTCGCCCGTTCCACACACAGTGAAGGACAGGAGACTGACAACTGGAGCGTGAGCTCTGCCTGGCTCCTCCCTGCCAACCCACACTCTCATTGTCCTGAGGGCAATCAGTTTTAGCTGAAGAACATTCTTGGAGCACTTTCGTCTCTCATAGACATAGCAACAGTTAAATTCCCTGTGTTGTTTGTGCCGGATGAACAAACAGAGAGAAGCCCTGCTGTTGGTTATATTACAATACCAGAGGGAAGAATGCAAAACTGCTTCCCCGTCAGCTTGTGATTAATGGATTATGTTTTCTTTCCACCCACCAGTCAGGGGCCACTTGTCCCTCTCTCATTTATCAGTTTATGATTAACATGTCAATAAACTCACCCAGCATCAGCAGGTGAAAAGTCTGCTTCAGAAAACCACGGCCCTCACCCTCACGTTTCCCGTGGGAGTTGCTTCCTCTGAGGAGGTGGTTCCACCTCCACTCCCTCACCATGTCACCCACCCAGGAGATTCAACAGCAGGTGCCGCTGGGATCTTCCACAGAGAGTGCATTGCAGCGGATTCTACCCACAGCGCACGGGCAAGGAGTGAGAGGTGGGATTCCCTGGGAATTTTACTGAGAGATGCTGAGGCCAAGTACGCAAATCAGATTAGGAAATGGAAGAGGGAGAAGGGTATGGAGTCACCTTTAGATCGGATGGTGGGCACAGATTTCAGGTATTTGTGACATGCAACTAATTGCAACAATCGGGAACTTTCCGTGTGAAAGAGCGGTTTGTAAAATATGGGGTTCTGATGCATACAGTGGTGATCTACGTACATATCTACAAAATTTCCCTATGCTAGGAGCATCAAGGAACACTTGGCTTTATGGGAACTGTCCACCCCCAACTGCCTAAGCAAGGCTCATAATGTCACCAGGTGACATGGTTTCTTCAGAGGATAGCCTTCACACTCACACCAACGCTGATACACCTGGATGAGTTATGAAGAGGATGGTGCCAAGACCCAGTAAGAATTGAGCAGACTGTTTGAGCATCTAGAGGAAGGATCGAAGCTCGGTCATGGTATCCTTCCAAAAGCCTCCTTCTGTGAGACTCAGCAACTTCACTGGACCCAACACAAAAGCATACTTGCATCACTTCCAACCAACACGGGCATGCTGCCCCCTCTCAAATGTTTCTTCAAGCACTTCTGCTCTAACGACACTACAATTAATACATCATCCTGACCGCTCAGGTGGTGGGGAACTCCTGGTAATATTTCATCCATTATTGTTTGAAACAATTTCAGGGCTGATTTCATCCCATATGGCAGCTCAGTACAGGTAAATAGCCCCATGTATGTGTTCACTGTCAGAGAGCACTGACTCGCCAGGTCGACATTCAGCCAAGCACAAGCACGGAACTACATAGCTTGCCAATGACTTTGGTCCTGGCTGCTTACATTGACTTTCAGCTGTGGATCATGGGTGTAGCAAAATGCTGAGGCTTCCATTTGGAGCAGGTTTATAATCCCAGCATCTCACCCAAGTTCAGGACTGCAGGCTTGTCTGATCGCAATGCTGGACGTCAACCAGCTCCCTGCACTCCTACAGCTTCCCCAGCTTCTCCTCCATCTGTGCTGCAAGCCACCAGGTCACTGGGCTGGGCTGGCAATAGGCAGACCTGGCATCATGGCGGATGTAGTGATGGGCTTTGTGCCCACTGTACGAGTCATTAAGCAAATCCACAAACTGCATTGACGATTTAGTCAGCCTGTAGACACGTCATCGAATTGAAGCATCCTGAGTCAGCCGATGCCAACAGTGCTGGTCCTTGTTTGTTATGATCATCATTTTAACTTCCTTTTATTTGAGATACAGCACTGTAACAGGCCTTTCTATCCCAATGAGTCCCGATGAGGGCTTCACTTCCAGATGAGCTCAATGTATTTCATGCTCCCTTTGACTGCCAAAACAGAGAAGAACCATCAAGCACCCCCTTGTCTCCTGATGATCCTTTGGTCTCAGTACCTGAAGATGACGTGTGGACTGCCTTCAAGAGAGTGAATCCAAGGAAAGCACCTGGTCCAAACGAAGAACCTGGCCGAGTACTGAAGACCTGGGCTGACCAACTGACTGGTGTATTCACAGATATCTTCAACCTCTTGTTCCGGCAGTGTATGGTACCCACCTGCTTCTAGCAGGCTTCAATTATACTGGTGCCCAAGAACAGCGTGGTAATCTGTTTCGATGACTATCACCCAATGGCACTTAAATCCAACAGTGATGAGGTGGTTTGAGAGGCTGGTGTTGAAGCATATCAGCTCCCATCTGAGTTGGATCTGTCTGCGTCTGGCAACTTGGATCCGCTCCAATTTGCATACCAAAGCAACAGGTCTACAGCCTTCTATGCAATCTCATTGGCTCTTCACACAACTCTGGAACATCTGAACAGCAAAGCTGCATACATCAGGATGCTCTTTATTGATTACAGCTCAGTATTTAATACCTTCCTCCCTCAGAACTAATCAGTAAACTCCAAGACCTGGGCATCAATACTGCCTTGTGCAATTGAATCCTGGATTTCCTCACCGGTAGACCCCAGTCAGTTCGTATTGGCAAAAACATCTCCTCCACAATCTCCATCAGCACAGGAGCACTGCAGGGATGTGTGCTTAGCACCCCGCTCTACTTACTTTACACCCGTGACTGTGTGGCTAAGTACAGCTCCAAACACCATATTCAGGTCTGCTTATGACAGCACTTTTGAGGGCTGCACCAAAGGTGATGATGAATCAGCACACAGGAGGGAGATTGAGAATAACATCCTCTCACTCAATATCAATAAGACCAAGGAACTGATTGTGGACTTCAGGAGAGGGAAACCAGACGTCCATAAGCTAGTAATCTTCAGAGGATCAGAGGTGGAAAGAGTTAGTAGCTTCAAATTCCTGGGCGTCACTATCTCAGAGGACCTGTCCTGGACCCATCACATATATATAATTGTGAAGAAAGCATGACAGCACCTCTAATTTGTTAGGAATTTGTGGAGATTCGGCATTTCATCAAAAACCTCGGCAAACTTCTACGGATGTGTGTTGCAAAGTGTGCTGACTGGCTGCTCAGAGGCCTGGTATGGAATGACCAACACCTTTGAGCAGAAAATCCTACAAAAGGTAGTGGATTCAGCAACATGAAACACCGCTGTAGGAAAGCAGCATCCATTATCAAAGATCCTCGCCACCCAGGACGTGTTTTTTTTTCTCACTGCTGCCATCAGGTAGAAGGTACAGGTGCCTTAGGACTCACAGCACCAGGCTCAAGAACAGTTACTACCCCTCAACCATCAGGCTTGTGAACAAAAGGGGATAACTACACTCATTCTACATCTGGTGTCGCCACAACCGATGGTCTCACTTTAAGTACTCTCGAAGGGTCTCGGCCCGAAACGTCAACTGTACCTCTTCCTAGAGATGCTGCCTGGCCTGCTGCATTCACCAGCAACTTTGATGTGTGTTGCATAAGTACTCTTTATCTTGTTTTTACATGCTCATTATTTATTGCTATTTATTTAGACCATAAGACCATAAGATATAGGAGCAGAATTAGGCCTTTTAGCATCGAGTCTGCTCCACCTATTCATCATGGCTGATCCATTTTTCCTCTCAGTCCCAATCTCCTGCCTTCCCTCAGTATCCCTTGAAGCCCTGACCAATCAAGACCAATCAATTTATTTGCACAGTTTGTTGTCTATTGATTCTGTTTACAGTTACCCTTCTGTAGATTTGCTAAGTATGCCCATAGCAAAAGAATCTCAGGCTGTATGTGGTGACATGTATGTACTCTGATAATAAATTTATTTGAACTTTAAGTCCCCGCCACCGAATTGCACTCATGTGACCAATTAACGTACTAACCTGTATGTCTTTAGAATGTGGGAGGTAACCGGAGCACCCAGAGATAACCCATTTGGTCACAGGGAGAATGTACAAACTTCTTACAGACAGCAGAGGAATTGAACCTGGGTCACTGGCACAATGCTAATCAATTACATGATGGTACCACCCACGATGTACAGCGCTGTGCACAATATTTCTCCCTAGGTCTTCAACAGTACAGTGAGAACACTCACAATGTGATGTTACCTGAGGTCGTGGGGATCTTGATGAATTTTCCCTGCCGCTTTTCTGAACAATCCACTGCTATGTCAGTACTCTTTCCCATCTTGAGACCATTTACCATACATCATTGCTACTTGACCTCTCTTTGTTGTGTAAATGCTTGTTTCCCTATGTCTACCATCTCCACTTGTGCTGATTAACAATCGCAGCCTGTCCCACCATTTAGGTGCACTCACGTGACCAGGTCCCATTAAAGAAGTTAAGATGATGCCATTGCTGTATTGGTAATGTTCTGTGCTCCAGGGCCCTGCACTGACTGAGATCTCTGCATATCCTCCACTTCTGCAGGATTTCCTGCAATCAATGGTAGGCAGAAGTTCCCATTACCTGACCACACTGAAGAGTAAGGTGGCACACACATCTCTCTCTCTGAACACACAGTCAGCAGAGTTCCAACGTTTCTCCGTGTGATCACTGACTAACTCCTCAAGTGCCTTATCACAAGCTACTTGTAGCTTTGAAGTATTTCACACGGTGCTAGGTCAAGGTGTGCCCTTCATATCTGAACTACCTCATTAAACGGGATCCCAGTCGAACTGTGGAACGTCAACAGTGTCCAAGTTCACTTTCAATGACAGATTGGCTGTTTTTTTCCACTCGCAGATTGCAACATTCTGTTCTTCAGCAATTTCACCTACAGCTGCAGTGTTCAAAATAAATGCTAAATGCCTTCTGCTTCCTGTCATATTTGCTAATTAGTCCAGTAAGCTGCTCGATCACTTTCAGCCATCGCACTGAGTTTGTATGTGCTCCTTCTTCCCCTGACAACAGCAATACAGACTCTCAATAGGTATACATCCTTGTCACCGGCACAGGCTCCTCATTGCCCAGTAAACACATGAACTCCGTTGGACAAGAAGCATCAAGGAGAGGGTAGGATTTAACAGGAGCTCATTGAAGTCAAGACCCACGGAACAGGCTGACTGCAAGAAGCTGGCTTGCCTCTCAAACAATCCACAATGAAATGAGCACACTTAATTGGTCGCGTTTCAGAGCAGAGGACAGCTGCTAAGAATGGAAGAGTAGGTGGCAAGGCAAGACGATGAAGTAGCAATAAGGAAGTTTACAGAACGCCAATCAACAGTGAATAGATGGTTAATAGACGCATGATCAATCAGGCAGGAGGAATGATAGCATTATGACATGAACTAAGAGAATGGTAAGCAGCTCTTTCCCCCAGGCTGTAAGACTACTGAACTCCCTGCCATTACCCAGGTCTAATCATACCTGCAGTATCAGTAGTGTTATACTGCTTACTTTGTGTTGTCAATGCACCTTATCATTTGTTAACTTACTGGCAGTAATATTACTTTAAGTGCCATGTGTGTGAGTTATATGCACTGCGCTGTGCACCTTGGTCTGGAGGAGCACTGCTGCATTTGGTGGTTTACAAGTGTACGGATGAATAAACTGAATTGTAACTTATGGAACAAACCAACATTTACATCTAGGCCATAGTGCACACTGGGATCACATCATTAGTACTCCCACCACTAAAGCATGGCCATTGGCCAAGACAAGATATCCCTGTTTACAATATCTAATCAGGATGGGCAATACAAGCTCACTGTCCAAAAGGCATGCTTTCAACATCTAAATAACTTTGGCAAACAAAATTCATTCCTATGATTTAAATTGGCTGCAAACAACTGAAGAAGTGCTTCTTCCTTTGGGTTGGTCACAGGGAGTTGTATTTTGTTGTGTAGCAGATGAATGTGTCCACCAGATGGCAGATCTTCAGATTCGGGCCAGTTCAAGCCCATGCCTTTGTTCACTATTTTAGATGGGAGTTCATGAGGGGACAGCATAGGCACGAAACTAAAGCCTAGTCTAAACATTGATGGTCCAAGCCCAACCAGTGGCAAAGATCTTATTAATATAACATATCCAACCTAATCCTGACACAGACACAGAGTTTTCAGTGGGCTGGTAATGGGTAGTCAGTAGCCAGTGTAATCCTTGCTCTTCCCAATATATCCCCACCCTCTGAATCGAGCACATATTTATTCATTACAGTGCAGAAAGGAGTCATTGGGCCTTTATACATGCTAGGTTGGAAATCCTCAACCCGTCTCTTTTCCCAAATGTTCATCCGCCTTCTTTTCCAATGATATTGTCTCTCTCAACAAGAGATTGGAAGTAAACCGCTTGTTTTAAAGTCATTGAAACATTTGTTCAGCCGTTCTCTTCTACTCTCTCAGGTTGATGCTTACTGATTCTTTCACCATTTTCAAACCTTCCAGTGTTTGAGCACAACCTTGATAGTCCATTCACCTCCACTATTCCGAGGAATAATTTCTTCAAAACTCCACTAAATGCTCAATTATTCAGCATTTCAATAACCGGCACCTGAAAGGAAGCATCTGAGCTGAGATCAGAACAGTACTGAGTGAGCTCTTGTGTCAATGTCTACATTGCACCGAGAGTATAATATCTGATCTTTGCTGGAACACTGGTTATCAAGCATTCACTGTATATTCCTCATCCATGAACTTCTTCTTTCATAGAGTCTGATAGTACAGAAACAGGCTTTTTAGCACTCTGAGCTGTGACAACCACCATTAATCCACCTACACTAATCATCATATAGAACACAGAAAGTACAGCAGAGGAAAAGGTCCTTCCAATTAATCCCACTTTTATTCTCCCACCACCTCCCCTCTCACCCCTCCAACTCGCCCACACACTATGATCAATCTCATCGTTGAAATCTGGGAGGGAATAGAAGCCCCCAAATGAAACCCACACGGTCGCAGGGAGAAGGTTCAAATTCCAACCAGATATCACCTGAGGCAGGGACTGAATCCAGGTCTTGGCACTGGGAGGTAGGTAATGGCTCTACTGGCCATGTTACTGTGTAAAACCTTTGATTATTCTGGTGTCCAAGAATACCTGCAAGGTGATCCCAGATCTGGGCACAATACTTCCAGTAAATGCCAATTAATGGTGTACACTTTCTGAAAGAAAACACTGGATGTGTGTGTCCGGATACCCAGGTGAAGTTATTCCACAACAGGCTGGAGGTTATCTCACAAGGAAGTGTCATCAGTGAGTTAAGTTCAGACAAGAAGGATCACATTCTGCTTTTGTTTTTGGTATCATACAATCCAAAATTCATTGAAAGCCAAAGTAAATTGCATTACGATCATTTCCAGGTGATATGCTTTCTAGTTAATGTTATCGTCGCAGAGCTTTTCCCCAGGGTTAGGTACTGTACACGTGGAGAGTTGTCAGTCTAACTTATGCTTGGAACCATCATAAACGGCAGCTCCCAGGTCCAAAAAAAATGCACAGTGCCATCTCAGAGGTGCCTGCTTATATACCCCTTAGAATGCACAGACAGTTCACAGAGCAGCAGAGCGTGCTTTGTGGAGAATTTAACCACGGAGGAGTCCGTCTCCCACCACACAGGTGCTGCCACAGGGGACACCCCACACCTCCTTGTGGCAGTCTTTGTGACTCCGGAGAATATGGAGCAAACTAGCTGATCTTACTTTATACTTTTCGGCTTGATCTCTATATTTTGGGTTCCTCTGTGTTTGTGTGTGGGTGTGTGTGTGTGTGTGTAAGAACAATGATTATAATGCTACAAATGTCATCCTGACTGATTCAGCAAAGCCCTGATTTTCTTACTGACATTGCTCCATCATGGATGGGTTCTTTCAGAATCTCTTTCATCAGCAGCATTTCAATGCCTCCTCAGACCTTTCTCCATACCAAGTCTAGCTCCCTCCCCTATAGACACCAACAATGTACAGTGCTGCTGTCTTGATGACATGATTTCATTGAAGATTCAATGCCCTCTCCGACTACCCTATAGTGAGATGGTGACAGCTGTGATAGAGTGGGAGCTCCCCCCTCCCACTGGGGGCCGTGTACACACTCGATTCAATGCATCATTTTAGGACGGGATATAAAACTAATGTTTCTGCACACATGTTTACAGCCAATCCCTGGGGATTGGTCTGGGTTTGATCTTCACGGATTCTGATCACCAAAATCTAAGCACTAAGCAATAGAGTGGGGCTGTGGCAGATTAGGGATCTGGGTGGGAAGATTCGAAATCCAGACTTTCCTTAAACATGCAGTAAATGTCGGTGCTGGCTTATGAGAGGAGAATCAGAGAAGAGATGATCGCCAAGCTATTAGGATGGTAGGTTAGGCTTTGTGACAAGGTGGCTGGAGCACAAAATGAATGTCTTATTGAGATCATAGTCAGACTTTGTGTGATGTCATCTCCAGGAGTATCCATAGTTTCAATCGGCAGCTAATGACACCAGTACAAATTGGAGTTGCAGTATTGACCTGAGTTTGGGGGCTGGGGGTTGGCCTGAAAGGAACAATTGAGCAAGACTGGGTAAGAAGAGATTGTGATGAAAAGAATGAGGGGCTATTTCACTGCAACATCCAGACATCTGTGGGAAAAATGATAGAATGGAGATGCTGTGTTTCCAGGCTGCGGGGGGGGGGGGCACAGGGTGCACGGGGATCTCAAAGGAGTAGCTATACAGGTCTTCCCCAAGTATAAGCGCCCAGCACCCAGCTTATGCACAGCCCATACATACAAATGAGTGCTTGGAAGACCAACAGGATGGATATGCTGGCATCTTCCACCATGTGGGAACTCAATCTGCAGCACATATCTGACTAGTGAACTGTCTGGGTTATGCACAGTTCACAGGAACAGAAGCCTGTCTCTAGGATCTGTAGTCACAGGTTAAAGATACTAACCATCTGGATGGGTAGTGAGCTGTAATTTCTTCATTCATTGCTTATCAACATGGCTATGACTGCTGAGTTTTTCAGTGTAGACAAGTTTCAGGATCGGGCTATTGGATGTGAGAGGTATCAGGGTCTGAAGACTGACTGAGAATCCAGCCGGATGAGTCTCAGCAGGCCAAAATGAGCTGGCCTACTCCTGTATCTGATCTTGTGTCCTCCCTCTGGTCTGGTACTTCAACACCCCTGCTCCTAGTGCGTTTTGTTTCATTACACCATTTCTTTGTGAATGCGCTTCTCTATGCCCTTCTCACCCATTCAATGAGAAGTGTACATCCTGATCCTGGGCTTCTCTCTTCCTCTCCTCCATGACACCCCACAACAGTGACCAGATTGAAGCTGCTCCATCTACAGCTTGGCAAAAATAGGCAAGACTTTCACCTCCCTGGTGTCTATTCCTGCTAAACATGATGGGTAAATGTGAGCTCCCACTGGGTATGAACAAATGTTCCTTCAGTTGTGCTATCGAAAACCTACACCAATTGATACACATCATGAAGTCACAAGTGCACAACCCTATTTCCATATAATATAGGAGGAGTTTCAGCCAACTGGGTCAATCCTGCCTTACTGAGAAATCACATTTTCCCTGAAACCCATTATCTCCACATTCCTATTAAATCCTTGTAGATTTGACCAGTTACCTGCACCCTAGGGGCAATTTGCAGTGAACAAATAAGTTACTGACCCACACATCTTTGGGTCGTGTAAGGAAATGGGAGCACCTGGGGAACACCCAAGCATTTATAGGAAGAACATGCAAGTTTCACAGAGACTGCATTGGTGGTCGTTATAGAATCCAAGTCACTGGAACAAGTCTACCAGTTGCACCAGTGCACTATAACAATTTTTAGGTGAAATTCTTTCCATATTGTAACTATCGTAAGGACTGTATGTCAACAATGAAAGAGTTGGAAAGGACTGACAAAGATAAATGCTGGAAATTGTCAGTAGATTAGGCAGCTTCTCTAGAGGGAGAAATAGGGTTAATATTCCAGTTCACCAAAATATCCCAGTTTTGATCTAAGATTATTGACCTGATATGTTCCTGTTCCCATAAGTTGACTATGTCCATAAATCTGCACTCAACATGGTAGTTACACTTCTACATCACTGTAGTAAATGGCATCAAAAACACGCACAAGACTGATAAACAGGAATAATCCCCAGAAGTGGAGAGAGAGAGAGAGAGAGAGAGAGAGGAAATTAGTTCTGCCATTTGCAGGATTGAAGATACTTACTGTTATGTATGTCAAGCTGTTGAATTTAGTAATATTATGGAAGTTGTTCATTTGTAGGATGCCCATAAGTTACATATTTGTAATCCAGTGACAGCCAGTACACTCATTACCTAACCCACTCAGACTCACCCTGGGTCTACAATGCTATTCTTTCAGACAGTCACAGAGTATTTGACATGTCACCAAGTACTCCAACAAACTTGTAGAGACTCACTGTTTAAAATATCCTGACTGGTACTGCAGTTCTAACATACGGAATGCAAGGGACTGCTGGAGGTGCTGCTTCAGGAAGGGGGCATGCATCATCAAGGATCCCACCATTCAGTCATACCCTCTTCACGTGGTTACCATCAGGCAGGAGGTATGAAAACGCAAAGCCTCCCATCACCAGGTTCAGAAACAGCTACGTTGCTACAACTACAAACAAGAGAAAATCTGCAGATGCTGGAAATCCAAGCAACACACACAAAATGCTGGAGGAACTCAGCAGGCCAGGCAGCATTGCTGTCACTGAGTTACAAATAATTAACTTATGGGCATCTCTACAAATGAACAACTTCCATAAGATTACTAAATTCAATAGCTTGACATACATACATTGTGCATTTTCATTCCCACAAATGGCAGAGCTAATTTCCTCTCTCCCTCTCTCTCCAGTTATAGGGATTATTCCTTCTTATCAGTCTTGCGTGTGTTTTTGATGCCATTTATTAGTGATATAGAAGTGTAATTACCATGTTGAGTGATAATTGCCCGCTGAAGTGTCTCGGGTCAAAATGTCGACCGTACTTTTTTTTCCATAGATGCTACCTGACCTGCTGAGTTCCTCCAGCATTTTGTCTGTGTTGCTCAGATTTCCAGCATCTGCAGGTTTTCTCTTGTTTGTGCAGTCCTGCTGAAGGGACTGGGCCTGAAACATTGACAGTACTCTATTCCATAGATGCTGCCTGGGGTGCTGAGTTCCTCCAGCACTTTGTGTGTGTTATGTTGCTACAAACATCATGTTCGTGAACCGGACTGCACAACCCTAACTTTATCCCAGAGATGGAACAGTGTGGACCTCCCCTTGCACTAATACGGAAGTGTCTCTGATTTATTTTTGTTGCAATAATGTCTTGTTTTGTAGGTTTTTTCTCTGTCCAATATCAGTATAATTTATCTGCAATTTATGTTTTGTGTCTTGGCTGGACCTGTGATATCACTGCATGCTTTTCATTGTACCTGTACCTCACTGCAGTTGTGCACGTAACGATACATTCAACCTGACCCTGATGGAGGAGAAAACTAACACTGACCTCTTTGGAGAGTGACACAGTGGCACAGCTGGTAGAGTGGCTACCACACAGCTCCACCACTCCAGCTTCAATCCTGATCTTCCTGGCCATAGCTCTCCCTCTAATTGGGCTCTGATTTCACCACGATGCTGCCTGAATTGGGGTGGAGGTTAAGCGAGCAGGGCTTTTCTCTTTGGAGCAAAGGAGGATGAGGGGTGGCTTGCTAGAGGTGCATGAGATGAAAAGAGGCAGAGATAGAGTGGACCGCCAGCACCTTTCTCCCAAGGCAGCAATGGTCAATATGAGAGGGCGTAATTTTAAAGTGACTGGAGGAAAGAATAGGGCGAATGTCAGAGGTAGTTTTTTTTACACAGAGAGTGGTGATGGAGACAGATACATGAGGGACTTTGAAGCGACTCTTAGATAGGCACAAAAACCGAGGGCCACGTGGGGTGGGAAGGTTAGATTAATCTTCAAGCAGGTTAAAATGTTGGAACAATATCGTGGGATGAAGAGCCAGTTTCCGTGCTGTCGGATTGTATGGACAGCACCCAAAAGCGCTGTATCATTGTTGAGGGATTATAAGGAGATTGTGAGGTGAGGAGAGGAAGGTAGAAAGGTTTAGAGAAGAGATTTGCCATCAATCTAAAAATTCAAAGATTTTGAAAAGATCTGATAAGAAAACACAAAGCACATGGCACTATCAGGACCATCACACTGGAAGCATTATACTTTGTACTTTGGTTAAGTAGAAGTGACCAGTAGGATTGCATGAGCTCTGAATGGCGGGGGGTGGGGGGGTAATTGTTGGGGTTGGGTGAGAAGGAGTGGCTAAACTCAGACTTGGCATCGTCTCTCACGTTACCAAATAACATTGCACTTCACAACCCACCTTAGCAGCATCTCCTCCCCGTATCTCCCCAGTGTGGATGATCCTGAACAACTGAGTGAGGCACAAGAGTCACTACAGCACTCTGACGGTAAACTCCAAAGACTCTGCTGTCGCTGGGACTGTAGAATATGGGGCAGAGGGAGAGGGACTGGAGCTAGGAGTGTGGCATCCGAGGCTGACAGGAGCCAGGGTCAGAGACAGAGGCAAAGCCAGAGCAGAATCAGTGCCAGGGTCAGAACCAAAGCCAGAGCAGTACCAATGTTGGCACAGAGCCTGATCCAACATTAGAAGCAGGTCCGAACCAGGGCCAGTGCTGGATCGCTGCCTGAGTCCCAGTGAGCCAGGGTCTGTCACAGCCACATCCTACCTTCCAGGTTCCAGCACAAATTCCTTTCATGTCAGCAGCCAAAACATCAATCCTGTTTTCTCATCTCCCTGCACTGTCCCAGCATTGCGATCTGTTCAGTGAAGCACAGAGCGGCTCCAAGTGTTGTGTCTGTTCTCTCATGGCAAAATACTCCACAGTGAGAAATCAGGTGTCCGCTAAACTACCGTTTCAGTTAATGCAGGGTTTTGTGTGTGTGTGTGTGTGTGTGTATGTGTGTGGTAGTGGGTAGTCCCCCCTCCTTTCTGATGCTAACACACGCCACCCTAATCACATGCTCCTGCTCTGAATGACAAAGCAGAGTGAAAACAGATGGGGGTTTATACACAGCTGTTATTTGATCCTGCAGTTTCAGCCTGCCAACTGAGATCGCTGAGCAGCCAAGTCAAAAAGGATGAGGCTTGTTTAGCGGGCTGGTTTGGGGGGAAGGGAGGCTGTGGGTGAAAAATGCATGGGGGGGGAAGGGGTCAGGTTCTCAGTAAGGTCCCGTCTACACAACAGTGAAGAAACACGGTTACTATTGCTTTGCAAAAGAAAAAGATGCTAGAAAGTGCGTGGGTGGGGGTGTGTGAAAAGATCATTGGGAGTCCCCTGTGTGAGGTGAAACCGAATGGAGAGTGAATACAATGGTTCTAGTTAAATGGGGCCATCGGTTAATCAAGGCAGCCGCTTATTTTGGCCAACTCTTAAAGAACAAAATCTAATTGAGAAAACAGCCAGGATTCCTTTTGTTTATTTGGGACACTAGGCCTCTTAATTGGGAAGGAAGATTGTGGCCAAACAGTTTCTAACTAGTGTCAATTGTGTGTACTTGTGTGGCCGTTAAGACTCTGCACCATGCTTAGATCAAGCAGCTTTTAAATAGCATCTGTCACATGTGGTTGTGTTCAAAAGGCAGTGATTTTTGTCACTGATGGTGAGAAATAAGTAATAAAACAATTCAGAACTCTTTTGCCCACTGCGGCTTCAAGCTTTCAGGCTTAGAGATGCCAGGAACGCGCAGGAGTGAAAATGAAATGATTTTACTACTTCAACAAGTTAGAAACTATGAAGAAATTGAAGGTATTGACAATCACCTTGAATGTTACAATGAAAATGAAGATTTGGAAGATGCAATCATTGATAGCATGGTATGAAGACAAAGCATTATCTGCACTAGTCATAGTCATACTTTATTGATCCCGGGGGGAAATTGGTTTTTATTACAGTTGCACCATAAATAATAAATAGTAATAAAACCATAAATAGTTAAATAGTAATATGTAAATTACGCCAGAAAATAAGTCCAGGACCAGCCCATTGGCTCGGGGTGTCTGCCCCTCCAAGAGAGGAGTTGTGAAGTTTGATGGCCACAGGCAGGAATGACTTCCTATGATGCTCTGTGTTGCATCTCGGTGGAATGAGAGGTGTCTACACTGATATTGTTCATTTACAGTCAATCAAAAGAACACGACAGTGTACACTGGATGAATTCCTGCATCGATAACAATTAGAAATTAATGCACAGTTTTATAGTACTGTAGTAGTATTGGTAGTGTGCTAATTTGTTCTCTATTTTATTTAATTACTGTATATACCCTTTTAAATATTTTCATGAAACTTCAGCTGTTTAATTATCATTTGACCATGCATGAATACCCATAAATACAGCCAAATGAAACAACGTGCCTCCAGATCCAAGGTGCAAAAAACAGCACCAACAGTCAGACACAGCACAAGGCACTTAAAGCGCATATAAGACAGCAGTAAACATGCAATCACACAAAAAATATATAGTCAAAGTCCACTGAGTTACATATCCAGTAAACTGAAGGTGCATGGGTGTTATCAGCAAGAACAAGCCCTCAACAGTCCACAAATGTATGGCTGTACCCACGCACGCACATTATCCAGCTTCTCTTGCACTGAGTGAACACCTCTGGGAGGGGCCAGCCCCAATCCAGCATGGACGCCACGCCACACTGCCTCCGGTGTCTCCTGTCCTGGACAACTGCAACAGGTAAGCCCGCGGCTTGTGGCTCACGGCAACTGAGGCCACGCAGCTCCCCCGCCCTCAGTCTCACCAATAAACCAGTGAACCGGAGTTGCAGTGTTTTGACAATGACCAACAGGATCTTGTGATCGCAAGGAAAACATCCATGCCTAACATTTGCAGTTAGCCTCCTTCGCACACTGCCTCTGATGCCTTTCTGTAGCAGACAGTAAAACGGTCCACACTAAGTCCACCTCCTCTGTTGAAGATCCACTTACTCTTACAATCTTTATTTCAGTATAAACCAATCAACGATGGACCTGGGAACATAACTTTATTGCTCTGAAGTAACCGCTCACTGTACATACCTTTTTTTCTCCTTTTAGGTTCTGGTAGTCACAGCAGAAGCCACACATACAGCATTCCTTACTCTAGTAACATTGCTTTACTCATGGTATGGTGTGTTTAATGGCTGTCATACTTGTTCAACTGGCTGTAAAGCTGCATCTGCACAAGAAGAGATGACCATTGGAATGGATGAGAGCGAACCAACCCGGAATCTTTTGGCTGGACTGACTAAATTTTAAATTTAGCACAAAAGTCTTGAATATCCATCTCCTATATTGTTGAATATGGTTTTGGCCTTGCTTGTGCCTTTAGTGGTTCTGAATCAAGAGGTCTGGGGTCCTCCCCCATTGAAAATGCAGTTGCTGGAACATTCCGTAATTCTCTAGAAACTAATGGCATTATGATCACTAGAAATACTCCACATACTAAACCCTTTCCACACGTCATATCGATTAGAACCCCTCCAGTGCTCCACACAACACCTAATTCCCAGCAGCATCTACTGCCCATGAACAATACCTCAATATGCAACACACACAAAATGCTGGAGATACTCAGCAGATTGGGCAGCATCTATGGAGAGAAATGAACAGTTAACATTTCAAGCTGAGAAAGTAAGAAGATAAGAAATAGGAGCTAGAGGAGAGCATCTGGCCTGTCAAGCCTGCTCCACCTTTCAATAAGATCCTACCACCAAACACATCTTTACCTCCCACCCACCCCTTTCCACAGGAATTGCTCCCTTCCATGATTTCCTTGTCAATTCATCCCTCCCCACTATTCTCCCTCCCGGCACTTATCCCTGCAAGAGGCCAAAGTGCTACACCTGCCCATTCCCTCCTCCCTCAACCCAATTCAGGGCCCCAAACAGTCCTTCCAGGTCAGGCGACACTTCACCTATGAATCTGCTGGTGTCGTCTGATGCTCCCAATGTGGCCTCCTCTACACTGGTGAGACCCGTTGTGAATTGGGAACCGCTTTGTCGAGCACCTCCGCTCCATCTGCCAAAAGCGTAACTTCCAGGTGGTCAAACATTTTAATTCCGATTCCTATTCCCGTTCTAACATGCCCAAGGTCTTCTCTTGTGCAGCACAAAGGAGCAGCACATTATATTCCATCCGGGTAGCCTCCAACCTGATAGCATGAATATCGATTTCTCCTTCCGGTAAAAAAAATTTCACTCCCCTCCCCTCTTCATCTATTCCCCACTCTGGCATCCAGCTAGACTTCTCCCCCTCTCCTCATCTTTTTATTCTGACATCTTCCCCCTTCTCTTTCCAGTCATGAAGAAGGGTCTTGGACCAAAACATTGACTCTTTGTTCATTTCGATGGATGCTGCCTGACCTGCTGAGTTCCTCCAGCATTTTGTGTGTGTTGCTTTGGATTTCCAGCAACTGCAGAATTTCTCATGTTTAAGATTATGGTTGGCTTGGCCATGCACTCAGCTCCATCTACCTGCCTTTTCCCCTTAGCCCTTAATTCCCCTGACATGCGAAAATCTATCTATGTGTATAGTGAGCGAGAGGAAGTGAGTGCAATAGAGAGAGAGTGAGTGTGAGAGAATGCAACAAACTGAGAGAACGCGTGCGAGAATGTGAGAGGCAGAGTGTGAGACTGGTGAGTGAGAGTGTGAGAGAATGTGACAACGTGGGAGAAAGAATTCAAGGGAGAGACAGACGGACAGATATACAGATACTCTGCTGTAAAGAACATATGGAGTTAATACTTTTCCAGCCGTAACAAAACCACTAATCCCAGTTGAACTGAACTCTGTGTTTCGGGAACATGAAGGTCAGAGCCTTGTGAACTCAGCACAAATACATTCACCTCGTGGCTCTAGTGACTTGGGTTCAACCGTGACCTCTGCGCTGTCTGTGTGGAGTGTACATGTACTTTCTGTGACTCTGTGAGTTCCCCTCAGGAATTCTGATATCCTTCCACATCCAGAGATGTGTGGGTTGCTTGGCTAATTGGCCACTGTAAATTTCCAGTGTATGTGAGTGTCAAGAGAACCATGGGTCAGTAGGGGTGGGGTGGGGTGGAGTCGTCAATAATTGTTGCAGCGCTGATGAGGATAGAGGAGAAAGAATGGAATGAGGGCACATCATTGCTGAAGACACAACTGTCAGTTTCAGAGCTATGCGAGTCAGTGGCTCTCTAAATTCTTCCCTAGGCAGTTGATGGTGGCCAACAATATTCTGAGCTGTGCTAAAACCGGCACTTCCATACTTTGTATTACCCTTTCTGGGCTTTGATGGAGCTGATGCAGTCCCATCTCACAGTGAAGACCATGTTAAATGAGGTATCAGTACTGAGCTTCTAAAGGCTCTAAAACCGTTGAACAACAGGAGAACAATTAGTACCCCGGTCAACAGTTTATCCTGTTATTATCCCAGTGCTATTTTTATTATCGGGTTTTGCTTTGTAACAATTGGCTGCCAAGTTTCCTACAATTTCAAGAGGGATTTCACTTTTGGAAGTATGCAATGGTTTCGGAATGAAATGCATTGGGAAGGTCAGGATTAAGGAAAAGTGCCGTGACTCCTTCCTCTGTGTGTGAGACCCTCCCCTCATTAAATCTGGGATCAGTGCCAATGTTTTGTGCCAAGCTCCGTAGTTCATCTAGGCACATTGAATAGCTTCTGAAACAGGCAGCACCCTGCAGTGTAGACCTCCTGCAGGACAGGTCAGTCAGTGTTGAGAAAATGTCAGCTCGCAGTTCCACAACCACCAGCACCTTCCAGGTGTGGGAGAGAGAAAAATCAGCCTCACCTTCTCATTGCTGTCTCATTATCTCCGATAATGGTGCAAGGTGGATTGGCTTTGACTGACACACACTGTACTGAAATGGGACTAAATATGTAGGGTGAACTCACTCACCTTTGAGACAATAGTAGTGACTTCATATCCCACCCAGAAATAGGCACAATCTATGCTGACATTTCAGAACAGAACCAGGGGTGCCGGGTGGAGATTTATGAGAGAAATTGTTGAGATTAAGATTAAAAGGCTGCACAACACAGGGTCTACTGTCAATCTGGAATGATATATAGATCAGCAGGGAACAGTTTTAAATTTCAGTCATATCACAGTAGGAAAAGGCATCTTTTTACTGTGGTGGTGGAAATGGAGGGTGGAATTATGGTGGGGGAGGTGGATGTGGAATGATGCTAAAGCAGGGGAGGCAGATTGGACAGCAAACCTCAGGATACAACCCTAACTTACCGTTAATGAAGCTCTGCTAAAGAAAACAAAGGAACTGATACCTTCTGACATCAGCTATCGAGACAGAAAGCTAACATTTCCTTTGGCTGCCTCTCAAGCTATAACGGTACCCAGTGAAACTAAGAACGGCAGTGAAACAAAGACAGCAACAGAAATAGATTCTTGTTTCCGTCTCTCCAACCCAGCAATCAGGGTGGCATGAAACCTAAGACTCCAATATCTGTCGGCAATCCTATATCGAAGGACTAAACTCTGCCATACCACCCACTGTCCTCTGTTTAGTACTTATCTGTACTCAGGATATTTTGGTGTTGAGGAATATTAGCCTACCGTTTCATATCCTAGCCCAACGAAGGGAAAGGAAAAGCAATGCCACAATGATAGAAGCATCCCATTTCACACTAGCTCTGCTTTTCCAATTGAGTCATTCTGTGCTATTACAGTTTCATTCTTGTGCTTCAAGCCCATCACTGGCAATCATTAGTGCTACAGGTTCACATGTACATGAACTGTTGGAATGTAACTGGTTGTCTACGTATTGGGTTAACTGAAACAACTGCCCTCAGTCCCCATCACAAACTCCAATCTGTGGTTTAGCCTGTATCCCAGGAAACATCTGAACAGGATCTGATCGTCTCATATGTTGGTGTTATATCTGAGCACTGGATCACGGTGTCTGTTTCCACTGTTGTAACATCACCCAGTTCCTGCCTTGGTTGATCTGCTAAAACTCTCATGGTGATCCCCCAGCCAGTTCTATCTCCTTTTCATAAACTTGAGAGCATCTTCTCTGCCCCTTTCCTACCTCGCACCTGACCCCATTCACCCACCATCCGTGTTCTTGCAAAGCTGCACTGGCTTCATGTGAGGTACAGACACAGTTTAAACCTTATGTTCTTACTTTCGAGGGTCACTCCTCCCTATCTCTACAATCTGCTCCAGTCCTATAATCCTCCAGGATATCTCATTTCCTCTAATCCTGCCCTCCCCATCCTTGAGTCTAATCACTGGATTAGAAGAAGAGCTTTTAGCTGCCAGTGATCTAGATTCTCTCATTACCTCCTGAGTTCTCTCAGGGCTGACCTGATGAAATAAACGGGTTCTGTTTTCACAGCTTGGCAAATACACAAAACCCACTCGAAGTGGTAAATCTAGATCCGCAGCATTGAAATAAATTACAATAAAAGTGTATAAGACTGATAAGGAAGAACAATTACTAAAAGTGGAAAGAGAGGGGAAGCTACTTGTAAGAACAAATATCTATATGCATGGCAGACTTATGGACTGACAATATTATAGGAGCTCGTTCATATGTAGAGGTGACCATAAGTTGGGCAATCTTAAACTGGAGAGGTCTGGAGCCTTTCTTTGAGTCCTCTCAACCAATTTCAATATCCATTTTAATGTCTTCATATTTCCATACAACACAGAATGGCTCATCAAGTAGAAGTTGCCTCTCAGAGTGCACTCATCAAGAACAAAGGGTCCTGAAACATTGACTGATTATTTCCCTCCATAGATGCTGCCTGAGTTCCTTCAGCATTTTGTGGGTGTTGCACAGGGTTTCCAGTACCTGCAGAATCTCTTTTGTCCCTCACTTATTTTCCTATAACCCATTGCCTCACACATGCCCATAACTCCCGGTTCTTCTGCCACCTCTACACTTTTTAGCAGAAAAGCCAGAGTGGCTTTGGGATTGGGAGGAAACCCACACCCAGAGGCAACCCACGTGGTCACAGGAAGATTAGGATCGAACCTGGGTCTGGAGTTGTGCCAGCTCCATGTTGATTCTTTCACTGTTAGTACTCCCCTGAAGCACTAGGGGCCATTCTGCTGCCCTAAGGCCCTTCTCCATTGCTATGATTGCTCCTCTTTTAAGAAACTCACCAAAACTTACAGGCTTGAAGAGATAGAGCTGAGCTGAAGTGCTCAGACATTTTAGTGAAAGGTCAGGTTGAACTATGAGATACTCAGGCTTTTTGGGAGACGGACACACAGGAGCAAGCCAGCAGTCACTCTACCTTGACAGGCTCAACTGAAAAGATCCTGTCTCTAGACATTTTGTCTACCAACATATCAATATTTGTTAGTGCATACAATTTGACTAGTTTCAAATTATTCATCACAGTCTTCCCTCAGGCTAGAAGACAACGCGTAGTATTTCACACACATCATACCATAAATGTAGAAGGTTAAGGACGGGGGAATATCGGAAGGGCATAGCAGACTGACATAGGGATATATTATCAGCATCAGTTGGTAGGCCTCAGAATCCTGCACCTTCAACCCCATTCCTCAGATTTGAGCACTTTATCTCAGAAGACACTCTAGTATCTACTATAGTGTTGAGGGAGTGCTGCACTGTTAAATGTTCCAAGCAGACTTCAGGTCACAATTAGATCTGCTATGATCTTATTGAATGGTCCTTTGACAAAATGGCACTGATAAGTGGTGACCCTTTGTGCACAGCTCCAATGGGAATTCTCAAATATAGCTGAAATCCACAGTCATGGCCATGGGTACTTCAGTAAGCAATTTCATTTTAAGATGATTAAAAAATCTATCAGTCCTCAAAATTGATGAACCATAGATAGCAGGCTCAGGTTGCAACTGCAGTTCCCTTTTAAGAAAACGGAACCAGGGAAGGTATGCCAGTCTACAGGCACGACAGAAATGCAGAGGCCTTTGACCCCAATTCTTGACTATCCTGCTGGCTAATATACAGTCTCTGGAAAATAAAATTGAACACCTCAGAGCAAGAATGCAGTATCAGAGAGACATCAGGGACTGCCGTCTACTTTGCTTCAGGGAAACATGGATCACCCCTGCCATTTTGGATGCAGCATTGCAGCCAATGGCTTCACCATTCAATGTAAAGACAGGTCAGTTGAGTCTTAGAAAGATAGACAAGGGGGAGTATGCTTCATAATAAACTCATTGTGATGCACAGAGATGATGGTTCTGTCTCTTTCCTGCTCACCTGATCTGCAAAAATCTAGCGGTCAAGTGTCGTCCATTTTGCCTGACATGGGAGTTTTCCACCATCAGCCTGATATTGGTGCACATTCCAGTTCAGGCCAACGTTTGGCAGGCACTGACTGTGCTCGGCAGTCACGAAACAGCACATCCTGATACCTTTCCTATCATTATGGGGAATTTAACCAGACCAGCTTGATGAAGTCTATGAACATCTACCACCACTATATCACCTATGGAACCAGAGGAGCCAACACACTTGACAATTGTTTATACCACCATCAAGAACTGTGCTGTCCCATGCCTGGACTTTGGAAAGTCCAATCCCCTGGCTGTACTTTGACTCCCAGTGTATAGGCAGAGACTAAGCTTTGCAGCACCAGTGATGAGGAGCAAGAAGGTATGATCAAGGGAGTGGAGGAGCCCTTACAGGACTACTTTGAGTTGGTGGACTGGACAGTATTCAGATATTCATCTTCGAATCTGAATAAACATGACATAGCTGTCACCGACTTCATTAGAACCTCAGTGGATAAGTGTCTGCCTTTGAGGACATACAGCACATACCCAAAGCTAATGTTGTGGATGAACCAAGAGAATCATAGTCCATAAGAGGTGGATCTATGGCATTTAGGACTAGTGATTTAGAACTATACAAGATGTCCAGGTACAATGTATAGAAGGCTATTTTGAGAGTGATTAAACAATTCTGATTGAAGTTAGAGATGGAATTGGATGCATGTCAGCTTTGGCAAGATTTACAAGTCATTACTTCCTAAAAGGTGAAATCAAACATCGTAAATGACTGCGATGCTTCAATCCCAGATAAGCAAAAAGCCTTTTATGTACGCTTTGAAAGGAAGAATAAAACTACATCTGTGTGAATCCCTGCAAAATCTTGTGACCCTGTACTTTATGTCTTGGAGGCCGATATCAGCATACCTTTCATGAGGGTGAACCCTCGCAGGGTGTCAGGCCCGGATGGTGTAGTGAAAACCTGTGCCAAGCAGCTGGTTGGAATGTTCAAGGAAACCTTCGCTCACTCGTTGCTGCAGTGAAAGGTTCCCACATGGTGCTAAAGGGCGACAATCATACCAGGACCCAAGAAGGTCAGGGTGAGCTGCCTCAGTGACTGTCGCCCAGTGGTACTCACATCTACTGTGATGAAGTGCTTTGAGAGATTGTTCATGGCTAGAATCAACCCTTGCCTGAGCAAGGAGCTGGATCTATTGCAATTTGCCTATTGTCATGGATGCAATCTTCACTCGGCCTTGGATTACCTGGACAAGAGTAATACCTACATCAGGCTGCTGCTTATTGATTACAGCTTAGCATTCAACACCATCATATACTCAGTACTAATCAACAAGCTCCAAAACCTGGGCCTCTGTACCTCCCTCTGCAACTGGATACTTCACTTCTTCATCAGGAGACCACAGTCAGTGCAGATGGGAAGTAATATCTCCTCCTCGCTGACAATCAAAACTGGCCCACCTCAAGGGTGCATGCTTAGCGCACTGTTCTACTCTCTCTACACCCACAACTGTGTGGCTAGGCACAGCTCAAACGTCATCTATAAAATGGCTGATGTCAAAACTATTGTTGGCAGAATTTCAGATGGAGATGAGGAAGTATGTAGGAGTGAGAAAGATCAGCTAGTTGAATGGTGTCACAATAACAATCTTGCACTCAATGTCATAAACCCAAGGAATCGATTGTGGACTTCAGGAAGGGGATGTTGTAGAAATACACACCTGTCCTCATTGAGGGGTGAGTATTTTCAAGTTCCTTGTGTCAACATCTCTGAAGATCTAACTCGAGCCCAACATACAGTTCCAATTACAACAAAGGCACAACAGCACCTATATTTCATTGGCAGTTTGAAGAGACTTGGTATGTCACCAAAAACTCACAAATATCTACAGAGGTACCATGGAAAGCATTCTAACCGGTTGCATCACCATCTGGTATGGAGGGACAACTGCACAGGATTGGGACAAACTGCAGAAAATTGCAAACTGAACCAGCTTCATCATCGGCACTAGCCTCCCCAGCATCGAGAATATTTTTAAAAGGTGAAGCCTCAAAAATGTGGCATCCATAATTAAGGCCCCCTATCACCCAGGATGTGCCCTGTCCTCATCGAGGGGGAGCTACAGGAGCCTGAAGCCACACACTAATGTTTTAGGAACAGCTTCTTCCCCACTGTCATCAGATCTCTGATTGGACTCTACCTCAATATTTTTTTCTTTTATTTCTCTCTTTTTGCACCGCTTAAATTATATACATATTTTGTATTGCAATTTATAGTTTTTTGTTAAGTATTGCAATCTATTGCTACTGCAGAACTACAAAGTTCACAACGTATGTCAATGATATTAAACCTGATTCTGATCAGAATATGTTTGCCTACATATTCGGATATTCGAGTGTTTGTATTCTCCATTTTTCGGTTTTTAACTACCCCAAAAGTTGGTTGTGAAGGATCCCAAGGAACTTCTTTCTATAGCATGTACAAGACATCGATGAGACCACATTTGGAGTATTCTGTGCAGTTCTGGTCACTGAGCTAAAGGAAGGATGTCATAGAGCTAGAAAAGATGTGTAAAAGATTTGGAAGAATGTTGCTAGGCTTGGAAAGGAGAGGCTGGATAAGCTGGAATTGTATTCCCTGAAGTGGAAAATGAAGGCTCTCCTTACAAAGGTCTATAACATCATGAGAGGCATGGATAAAATGAATGGTCACAGTCCATTTTCTCGCAGGATAGAAGAATCTAAAATCAGACAACATAGATTTAAGATGAGAGGGGAAAGGTTTAAAAGGGATCTGAGTGGCAAATTTCTCCATACAGTAGACAGTGAGTGTATGGGCTGAGCCAGAGGAAATGGTAGAGGTGGGTATAATTACAAACTTTAAAAGACATTTTACATGCCATCTTGGACAATGTCTCCCATCCACTACATAATGTACTGGTTGGGCACAGGAGTACATTCAGCCAGAGACTCATTCCACCGAGATGCAACACAGAGCATCATAGGAAGCCATTCCTGCCTGTGGCCATCAAACTTTACAACTCCTCCCTTGGAGGGTCAGACAACCTAGCCAATAGGCTGGTCCTGGACTTATTTCATAATTTACTGGCATAATTTACATATTACTATTTAACTATTTATGGTTTTATTACTATTTAATTATTTATGGTGCAACTGTAACGAAAATCAATTTCCCCCAGGATCAATAAGGTATGACTATGACTATGACTAGGTACATGGCTGGGAAAGGTTTAGCATTTAATGATGTAGATTTAGGAAACTGGGAGTAGCTTTTGGTCAGCATGGATCATTGGGGTTGAATGGTTCTGTATAACTCTATGAATCAATGACTATTTTGAAGAAGTGTAAGGGAGTTTGCTCTGGTGTCCTGAGCAATATTAAAGCCAGCAAAATCATTGGAAGTATGCAAATGACATGAACAGTATCTTGCTGCCTTTTCTAGGACATTGCACGGGCAAATTGGCTGCTGACCTTTCTATGTAATAACAATAACTATATTGCAAGATGTCTTACATTGGCTGCCAAGAAATGCCAGGCATCTGCTAGTGCCCAAATCTACTATATAAATTCCAATCTTTATTTTAGGCTATACTTGAGGGGGATTTTATGCTACATTGATGACTGCATATGTACTGCTTTCTGCATCCACGCTGAGCTCGACAATTTCATCAACTTTGCCTTCAACTTCCACCCTGCCCTCAAATTTATTTGAAACCTCTTTCTCCTTTCTCACTCTCTCTGTCTTCATCTCTGGAGACACACTATCTACTGATATCTTTTATAAACTTACCGATTCTCACAGCTGTCTTGACTACATCTCCCCCTGCTCTGTCACTTGTAAAACCCTTTTCTCATTTCCTCTGTCTCCAGCCCACCTATTGTCAGGATGGGACTTTCTATACTACAACTCTGAGAAGAACAGGGTTTCCTTTCCACAACCACTGACATTGCTCTCACCTGCATGTCCTCCATTTCCTGTACATCTCCCCCACATCACAGAAGAGAGTCAAGGGAGGAGGTCCTGAAATAAGCATTTAGGAAGCTAGGTAGAAAGCTGAAAAGCAGGACCTCCAGGCTCGTAAACTCTAGGTTGCTGCCTGTGCCATGTGACAGTGAGGGTAAGAATAGGTTGACTTGGTAGATAAATGTGAGGTTGGGGAACAGGTGCAGGGGGAAGGGTTTCAGATTTCTGGATCATTGGGATCTCCTCTGGGGAAGGTATGACCTGTACAAAAGGGATGGGTTACACCTGAACCCAAGGGGGATCAATATCCTTGTTGGAAGGTTTGATAGAACTGATGGGAGTTATATACAGGCTTTTGAACAGTTTCCAAGATGTGGAGTACAAGTTACCACAGGAGGTAGAAAACGCATGTCAAAGGAGATTGTTAAAAGAGTCATGGGGTTTTCAATATACAGATAGATTGAGAAAATCAGATTAGTGCTGATATTGCATCTCAAGAGAGAGAATTTGTAGAAGCCCACAAGATGGAATTTTAGAGCAGCCTGTGTTTGAGCCCACTAGCAGATCAGCTATTCTACATTGGGTGTTGTGTAATGAAGCTGAATTGACTTGGGAGCTTAAGGTAAAGGAACCCTTAGGAGACAATGATAATAATGATAGAATTGAATGCGCAATTTGAGAGGAAGAAGCTAACGTCACATGTATAAGCATTGCAGGGGAGTTAAAGGAATTACAGAGGCATGAGAGAGGAATGGGCCAAAGTTGATTAGAAGAAAACACTAGTTGGAATGATAGCAGAGCAGCAATGGCTGGAGCTTCAATGAACAAATTGGAAGGTACAGGATAGATAGATCCCAAAGAAGAGGTATTTCAAAGGAAGAATAACGCAACCATGGCTGACAAGGGAAGTCAAAGCCAACACAAAAGCAAAAGGGAGGGCATATATCAGAGCAAAAATTAGTGGGAAGCTTTTAAAAACCAACAGAAGGCAACTAAAAAGCCATATGGAGGGAAAAATGCAACATGAAGGTAAGCTATCCAATAATATAAAAGTAGACGCCAAAGTTTTTTTTCAAATATATAAAGAATAAAAGAGAGGTGAGAGTAGATATTGGACCGCTAGAAAATGATACTATAGAGGTAGCAAAAGGGGAACAAGAAAATGGCAGGAGAATTGAGTAAGTATTTTGCATCACTCTTCACTATAGAAGACATTAGCAGCAAGCCAGAGGTTCAAGAGCGCCCGGGGGCAGAAGTGAGTGCAGTTGCTATTATTAGGGATAAAGTCTTAATGTCTTCAAGTCACCTCGATCAAGTGGACTACACCCCAGGTTTCTGAAAGAGTTGGCTGAAAAGATGGAGGAGGCATTACTAGTGATATTTCAAGAATCAATATATTCTGGCATAGTTCCAGAGGTCTGGAACATTGAAGATGTCACTCCACTTATCAAGAAGTGAGAGAGGCAGGAAAAAGGATATTATAGACCAGTTAGCCTGACCTCAGTGGCTGGAAAGATGTTGGAGTCAATTGTTAAGGACAAGATTTCGGGGTACTTGGAGCACATGATAAAATAAGCCAAGTCAGCATGGTTTCCTTAAGGGAAAATCTTGCCTGACAAATCTGTTGGAATTCTTTAAGGAAATAACAGGCAGGATAGACAATGGAGAATCAGTGGATGTAGTGTACTTAGATTTTCAGAAGTCCTTTGAAAAGGTGCCGCACGTGCGGCTGCTTAACAAGATAAGAGCTCATGGTATTACCGGAAAGAGACTAGCACGGATAGAGCATCGGCTGATTGGCAGGAGACAAAGAGTGGAAATAAATGGAGCCTTTTCTGATTAGCTGCCAGTGACTTGGGGTGTTCCGCAAAGTTCAGTGCTGGGACTGCTTCTTTTTATGTTGTATATCAGTGACTTAGATGAAGGAATTCATAGCTTTGTTGCCAAGTTTGCAAACAATGCGAATATAGGTGGAGGGGCAGGCAGTGTTGGGGAAGCAGGGAGGCTGCAGAAGAACTAAAGATGGATTAAGAGAATGACCAAAGAAATGGCAGATGGAACAGTGTCAGGAAGTGTACAGTTGTGCACATAGGTAGAAGGCTTGGAAGCATAGACTATTTTCTAAATAGGGAGAGAAAATTCAAAGATCCAAGGTGCAAAGGGACTTGGGAGTCCTCATGCAAGATTCCCTAAAGTATAACTTACAGTTTGAGTTAGTGGTGAGGAAAGCAAATGTAATGTTAGCATTCATTTCAAGAGGACTTGAATATAAAAACAAAGAGGCTTTATAATATTACTTGGAGTATTGTGAGCAGTTTTGTGCCCCTTATCTAAGAAAGAATATGCTGACATTGGAGAGGGATCCAAGGATATTTACAAAAATGGCTCTGGGAATGAAAGGCTTATCACATGAGGAGCATTTGATAGCTCTGGGCTTGTACTTGCTAGAATTTAGAAGAACAAGGGGTGATATCACTGTAACCTTTTGGATGTTGAAAGACCTAGATAGAATGTATGTGGAAAAGATATTTCCTATATTGGGGGAGTCAAGGACCAGACGGCACAACCTCAAAATAGAGGGATGTCCATTTAGAATGGAGATGAGGAGGAATTTCTTTAGCCGGGGGGTGGTGAATCTGGGGAGCTTGTTACCGGCTGCAGCTGTGGGGGCCAGGTCATTAGGTGTATTTAAGGTGGAGGATGATAGTTTCTGGATTGAGGAGAAGGGAGGAGAATGGGGTTAAGAGGGAAACGGATCAGCCATGATCAAATGGTGGAGAAAACTCGATAGGCCAAATGGCCTAATTCTGCTCCTGTGCCTTTTTGTCTTAAGGTCTTATGGTGATCGTCCCAATGCCATAACAGGAGTAAAGTTCCCCGCGTCCTTACCTACCTCCTCATAAGCCTTCCTGTCCAGCACACCATTCTCTATAACTTCCACCATTCTCAACAGAATCCCACTGATCCTACCACTAAACACATCTTTCTCACCCTCGCCCACTCTCAGCTTTCCACAGGGATCATTCTCTACATGACTCTCTTGTCCACGTCCCTCCCCACTGGTTTCCCTCCTAGGACTTACCCTGCAAGCAGGACAAGTGCTGCACATGCCCCTACACCTCCTCTCTCGCCACAATTCTGAGCCCAAAACAGTCCTTCCAGGTAAGATGACATGTCACCTGTGAGACTGGGGTCATATACAGTATTTGGTGATCTTGGTGCAACCTCCTCTACATCCATGAGACCCAGCATAGATTGAGGGACCACTTAGTAGACCTCTTTTGTCCCGATTACAATAAAAGGTGGGAATTACTGGTGATTACTCTTTTCTATTCAATTTCCCATTCCAATACGTTGGCCCATGGACTAGTCCACTGCCACACTGAAGCTACATTCAAGTTGGAGGAGCAACACTTCATATTCCACCTGGCCAGCCCTCAACCTGATAGCATGAACATCGATTTTTCTAACCTCTGATCACCTCTCCCCTCCCCTTTCTCTCTTCAGTTATTCTTCATTCTGGTTCCCCTCTTACCCCTTCTTTTCTCCTCACCTGCTCATCGCCTCCCTCTGGTGCCCCTCCTCCTCCCTTTTCTTCCACGGTCCACTGACTTCTCCTATCAAATTCTCCCTTCTTCAACTCTTCACCGTTTCTGTCTATTACTTCCTGGCTCCTTACTTCATCCCCGCTCTCCCACCCAACCACGTTCCCTCTCACTTATTACCTCAACCAACACACACAAAATGCCGGTGGAAGGCAGCAGGCCAGGCAGCATCCATAGGAAGAAGCACAGTCGACGTTTCAGGCCGAAACTATTTGCCAACTTGTCTCCTCCCACCTTCTTATTCTGGCCTCTGCCCTCCTGGTTTCCATTTCTGATGAAGAGCCTTGGCCTGAAACATTGATTGTTTATTCCCTCCATTTTTGCTGCTTGGCTTCCTGAGTTCCTCCAGCAATTTGTGCCTTGCCTGCTGCTCAAGATTTCCCAGCATTTGCAGAATTTCTTATGTTTATGATGTGAGGGGTTTGATTATTTTGTGTATGTGTTCAAGGTAAAACTTACTTTGCCTTATGTTGTTTGGTTTTACATACAGAGGTCAAGTGTAAAATGAACAGGACTCAGTTCATAAAAGACTAATCACTTGCTTCCCTGCTGGGCTAGTCACTCGAGCCAACGTCTATTGAGCTGGAAGTACAGAATCAGCCAGGATCTTTATTCCCAAGCATTATCCAGCCACATCTGTGTAAATGTGCTTCTGGATTGGTTGGAGATACGGTTCACCCCATGTTTGAACGGCCCATCGATATTCATAGAGCAATCCCATAGGGGAAGAATGACAAACCGTCAGCCGGCAGACATGGAAGGCTCCCCAACATGAACAGCATGAGCACTTTCATGCTGAATCGAGGAGGATTAACTTTTCAGCGGACAGATGGTGGTAATGCAAATTAAACATTAATCACTGGCTGATATGCAGAACCGTTAAGGACATTCATCACGCTGTGGGAGGAGAATCAAACAAGCGACTGGAGATTCAGAATATGTCCTGGTTGTCTTGCGACTCTGGGCCAGCAGCATCCTGATTGAGAGTGACATCATCGAGAGGCAGAGCGTCCAAGGCACGGTCCAGAAGGAGCATACAACCTTAATCAATATTACAGTGCCGGAGTGATAGACAGCTGCACAATTGGAGATGTTTCAGATTTAACTAATAAAGATTTGCTTTATAGCCCTAGAAGCAGACAATTGCATCATTATGGAGAAACAATGTGAAGTATACAAAATGCTCAGCACAGAGAAAAGAGTGGTAATAAATGCTGTTTCATCTCTGAAAGGAGATTCATTAACAGGCTTGGATTAAATGCATCTCAAGCATGGAAATAGTGCAGCCTCTAGCTATTGTTTTACAATCTTCATTTGGTGCCAGAGGCTTGGAAGAAGACTAATTTGAGATGGTTGCTTTAAAAAAAAACAGAAATGGACACTTTTTGCAGCTACAGGGCCACGCGCCCTATCTTGATAAATTCTGAGGCAGCATTTACAAGCATTTAAAAAGACAAAACTTAATCACAGATGGCATGTATTGCTTTAGGAAAAATTGTGTCTGACTACAAATCAAAGAAGTAACAATGAGGGCTGAAAAGAGCAGTACATTTGATGCAATCTACATATATTTTAGATTAGTGTTTGATGAAGTCCTACATTAAAAATTGATCTGGTAAGTAAAAGTCCTTGAGGTCCAAACGAAAGTTGGATTAAAGGTCGCCTCTGTGCAGAAAGGATAATCACCAGAAAATTTCAGTGACCTGGGGTCTATAAGATCATGATTCAAGGCTAAAGACTGAGAACTGAAAGGTGGGTTTACATAAAACATACATTAAGACAGTTCAGCACAGGAACTGGCCTTTCAGCCTATAAAATCTGTCCTGTAGCTATCCCTTAAATCAATTAATGTAGGCATAAGAACAGTGTCTGCTCTGACTCTGAAAGAAACTGCAGCCACCAGTGACTTAAAGAGGCAAGGAATTTATTACAACGATGGAACAAACAGGACCCTGCTAATGATGGGGCATACAGTGGTAAATAAAAGATACGAAAACAGATGAGGTCTATCTGCAAAAAGGGAGTGTGAGAGAAAGCTTTTTAAGAAATAATGCAAACGCAAAACATAAAATAAGACAATAAACACAAAAATTTGTTATAAATATATTTGAAAATAAAAGGTCAGAAGCAATGAGACTCTGAAAATACGTTTGTAGATAACGTTGATAAGTTAACAAATTTCACAACATATATGCTAGTGATATTAAACCTGATTCTGATTCTCATTCTAAGATGCCGGTGTGGAGTGTGAGAAGAATGCAGGCAAGGTTAATGGGCAAGAACATGACAGATGGAGTGTAAAATGGAAAAGTGTAACGTCACCAACTTTAGTTGAAGGTAACAGAAACGCAGAGCTTTTTTTAAAATGATAGGGGGTCTGGAAGTCCTTGTACTCAAAGCAGTGAAAGTTGACATGCAGGTGCAGAAAATTATTAGGAAGACAAATGGTGTACAGTATAAGTCTTTCTTGCAGGTAGATTTGAAATCAAGTGTAAGCAACTCTTTCTGCAATTATATAGGGTCCTGGTGAGACTGCACCTGGAATATTATGTACAGAGAGAAGGAAATACTTGACATGGAGGGAGTATAACAAACATTTACTAAACTGATTAATGGGATTCTATGCTTTGCCTATGAGTATACAGTAGATTAAGTAGGAAGGATCTACATTCTCTACATTATTCTAAGTTTAGAACAATGAGTGTTGATCCCATTGAAACTTACAAAGTACTTTTAGGACTTGATAGGATGGTGGTGAGGTTGATCTGTTCCCAGCCTGGGACCTTATGAGCTAGGGGTCACTGACTGAATGATACATTTTTGGGATTTTCTTTCCCAAAAGGAGGTCAGTTTCTGAATGTATGCAGACTTCAGGATATTAAGGGAATTAAGGGAATAAGGGATATGGAGACAGTGCAGGAAAGAGGCATTGGAGTAAAAGATCAGACACAATCTTAATGAATGGTGCAGCAAGCATGGGGGGCAAGTGGCCTTGGTGTACATCAATTTTTTTTTCTCCCACGTTAAATAATTACTTCGCTTCAGTGTTTATTCTCAGGAAGAGACAAGCATTCTGGACACTCCAAATAACAAATACTGAATCAAAAACTGTGATTCCACCATAAGCTACTGTAATATAGAAAATAATGATATGCAAGGGTGACAACTTGCTAAGACATGATGGTCTCCATTCCTGGATTTTTATGGAAGTGGGTGACACCACCACAGAGGGTGGAAGTTTCTTTGGTCACACAATGATTTATTTTTGTTGAGTTTCCTGGGATGTTGAGCAGCAGTTTCACGTTTCCTTCCTAGACAAGGGCATAAGAAATACACTCAGAGGCCACTTTATTAGGTACAACTATAGACCTACTTGCTCGTGCAAATATCTGATCAGCCACTCATTTGGAAACAATTCCTGTATAAGAGCATGCAGACATGGTCAAGAGGTTCAATTGTTGTTCAGACCAAACATCCGAATGGGTAAATATATGATCTAAGTGACTTCGACTGTGGAATGATTGTTGGTGCCAGATGGGGTAGTTTGAGTATCTCAGAAACTGCTGATCTTCTGGGATCTTCACACACACAACAGTCTCAAGAGTTTCCAGAAAACAGTGTGAAAATATAAATAAAAAAAAACAACATCCAGTGAGTGGCAGTTCTGTGGGCCAAATGCCTTGTTAATGACAGAGGTCAGAGGAGAATGACCAGACTGGTTCAAGCTGACAAGAAGGTGACAGTAACTCAAACAACCACACATTAGAGCAGTGGTATGCAGAAGTGCATCTAAATGCTCAACATGGTTGAACCTGGACGTGGACGAGCAGCAGAAAGCCACTGGGTGTAGAAGCGAGTGTAGGACACCCATGCTGGTCAGATCGTGGCAGCCTGTTGACTCCAGCACCACTATCTGCACTGATCCTACTTCCCTATGAGCTTACTGACATTGGATTCCTGGCAGCACCAGCGTACAGGGACGGAGCAAGAAAGTACAGATGCTGGAAATCCATGATAAAAACAGGCGGTGCTAGAACTGCTCTGGTGGTCAGTCAGCATCAGTGATAAAGAAACAAGAGTTGGCATACCCAGTCAGGTCTGTGTTGTACTTGTTAGTACCTGTTAAACACACCAGTTAGCAACTTTGGCCCTAAGTATTACAAAGGGAATATATCGGGGTATTGGTATTAGAGGGAGTGTTGAGTACATTTACCATATGATACTTGGATTCCAATGGTTAAATTATGAGACAAAATTGGATTATATTACTAAAGTTTAAAATACCAGACAACTTGATTAACACTTTTTTATGATGATAGGAAATTGATAGGACAAGTAGCATACATCTCCTCGCTGATAGGGAAGTTACTTGGTGACACCGAAACACAGGAACTATTCACTCTCACCACCTCCAGCCCATAGTGACTGCAGTATGTACTATCTACAGAATACAGAAATGTCAGTCAGCTCGTCACCATGACATTACCTCCCAAACCAGTAACCTCTATCACCAAGGACAGCAGGCACATGTGAACATCAGCACTTGCATGTTCCTCCTCCAAGTTACCTATCATTCTGATGTAGGAATACAAGGCCAATCCTCCAATGCCAGTCCTTCAATGCCATTGCTTCTAAATCCTGGAACGCTCTGTCCAACAGCACCGTGGAATCACCCTGACTAGAAGGAATGCAGCAGTTCAAAAAAGTGGCTCATCGCCAGTTTCTCAAGGCAGTAAATGCTGCCCTCACCACTGACATCCAGACCTTGGAAATGAATAGATTTAAAGCATGTCTCCAATTGGAGTGTATGACATAAAATTTAAATTCAGGGCTTTCAAATCTGAAGTTAGAAAATACTTTTACACTAAGAAACAAATTTGGAACTGTCATTCACAAAGAACTGCTGAACTGTACAGTAAATTATAAACATGAGATGAAAATTTGTTGTTAATTAAGATTAAGACATATGGGCCAAAGGCCCAGAGCTTACAGTCTAAATGCTGGAAGGCACAACTTCTAGTGATGAGAAAACAGGACAAAGGGGTTGGGTGAAAGGGCAGAGTTGGAGGAACACAGTTCCTCAAAATCATAATCTACGTGAAAGGTAGAACAATCTCCAGGAGCGAACACTGCACACCTTCTACCTGAGCAGATGGGAGCTAAAGATCCTACGTTATTATTTACCAAAAAGGACAGGGGATTCTTCTGGGACACTGGTCAACATTCTCCTGCAGATGGAGCAAGAATTTGTAAGATGCATCGCTCCCATTAAATTCAGTGAGGGTAGCCCTTTTCAGTCAGCTCTTCACTAACGTCATGGCAAAGTCTTCATTGGTGTTCCATTCATTTCAGGAGTTCTGACATTTTAACTGTGATTATAGGAAGACAAGCTGCATGAAGTGAATCATCACTCATACAGGGGGTGTGTCAAGTGTTACATTTTGCTGGAGTTTTTTTCAGACAAGCATGAGGTGTTGCATTTTGTTAAGTCAATTGAATGCAGTGAATAGTAGGGACCTGGGAGTATAGGTACATATTATTTACAACCCCGTTTATTCCAGTAGATAAAAAGTAGTATCACAAAGAGCAGAAGGTGCTGTCAGAGCAATGGGCAAAAATGTCCTCTCCAACAAAGTTCATTCAGCCTACTGCCATTTTTGGGATCTTGCTTGTGCAAACAGGTTGCTATGTTCGGCTAAATAATTTTGGACTATAAGTGACAGCTTCAATAAAATGTTTTATCTGGACAGAATTAAAAATGCTTTCAGAGAGCAATAAACAACACTAACACAGTATAGTGGACAGTAATACGGTTTCATGTACTTCCTCTTTCTAGAACACAGAGCCATTTTAATTAGAATCTGTTGTGACTGAGTGGTGAGGAGAACAATGGTGGCCTGTTGCTAGCTGCGACTGCTCAGTTTAAGGCCTTGAGAAATATTGTCTTGGATAGAAGCAGAACAGCTTGGTCTGAATGAGAGCCAAGAAATGCTTTACAAAATATCCTCGCTTCAGCACAAGAGTAAATTCAATTCTGATGATGTTAACAGCATGGGCACTTCCTGCCATTGATAGTTATTGGCTCTGTGATGCAGTGTACTGGTGGCTTCGCGATGGTTGGTATTTTCCTCCTGGAACTGCAGTAAGGCTCTGTGAGCTGTGCTGAGCAGCAGATGTCAACTGGAAGTTTGGTGTTGACTTCAGCACCTCCAAATTGGGCGGAGGGCAGGCATGCCTCCTGGGTTCCCAACCACAAGTCCCACTGGGTCTTTTCTATGACATGTCTCAGGAAGCTGCTGATACTTAATGTTTGAGGAACCAGGAGGAGATATTTCGCCTTCTGAAGTGACCTCCAAAACTCCCCCATAAAAACTGACATTCAAACACATTGTGAACTAGAGTCTCTGAAGGGTTCTTTAGTCATGACTAACGAGCGGCATTCTGGGACTTGAGGAGCTGAGTTACAGGGATAGGGTGAATAGGTTTTCCCTGGAGTGCAGGGGAATGAGGGGAGATGTTACAGAGATGGACAAAATTATAATAGGTGTAGATAGGATGAATGCATGTAGGAACTTTCCCCTCAGGGAGGGTGAAACTAGAAATGGAGATCCTAGGTTTATTATGGTGAAAGGTGCAATATTTAGGGGGGAATCTGAGTAGAAACTACTTCACTCAGAGGGTGGTGCAAGTGTGGAATGAGCTGCCAGCAGAAGTGGTCGATACGAATTTAATTGCAACATTTCAGAAACGTACATGGATAGGAGTGGCGTGGAGAGCTCCAGCCCGAGGGCAGGCAGTAAATCAGTCTGGCACGGGAGAAAGGGCCTGGCTCTGCTGGAGTACTTTATGACCAATTTACCCAACCAGTGCTTAAAATTACCCTGTTTCTATCTCTCCTGTAAGTTGGAAGGAAGGTCAGTTGAAGGTGAAACCAATTAGCCCCAAAGTCACATAATATGTCAAGTCTTCACTGTATTCACGGGGAATATACTGCAATTAGCCTGTCACCAAATTAACAATGTGAAGGTCTTCTCAATTAAACTAGCTCCGTTTGTTACCATGCCAACTGGACAGCCGTTAGTCAAAAAAGGTTGTGTAGTGACAAAAGTAACCTTTCTAGGGAGGTGGAATCTGATTAGATATCTTCAAATTTGATCCTCCTTATTGCTCTCCAGTTGCTGACGCTTAAGGATTTACAGCACTGAAGGAGGCTGTTCTGCCCACATCATCTGTCCTGGCTCTTTGAAAGAGCAGGTGTTCTTAGCCCTACATCCTGACTTCTACCTATTTCCTTATTTCTACCCCTGACCTCTCAGCCTCTCCCCCCAGCGGTCCAATTCTTTTTTTCGGATAACTACTTCCCCTTCACCATATTTTACTCTGTTGTAATACACGTCATCTTGTGAAGCCACTAAAGAGAAAACCAGCAAACAGCAGTTGAAAAACAATGTGCCTGAACACACATGCACATCTAACAACACACATAAAAGTTGCTGGTGAACGCAGCAGGCCAGGCAGCATCTCTAGGAAGAGGTGCAGTCGACGCTTCAGGCCGAGACCCTTCGTCAGGACACATGTACATCTCTTTGGGTTGCTTCCGACACTGTTGTGTACAGCTGTTTCAGAGGAGTTCCCATCCAGCTCCCTCATGCTTTCACTTTATGACAGGGTCCAGCAGAGAGAAAATACACACAGTCAACGGAGATAAAAACAGAAATGACCGGAAATGCTCATCGGGTCATGACACATACGGGAAGAGAAAGAAAGCCAATGCCTCAGGTCGAACACCTTCGTCAGAACTGGGTAGGAGCTTCAGACTTACAACACCTGCAGTTTTTTTTTGATTTTCACAGAGCTAGCTCCTGAGTTGAAGTGCATAACAGAAAACCCTGCACTTGTGTAGTAACTTTAATGATCCAAGAACATAGCAAAGTAGTACTGTATACAGCCGACCGAACACAGTGTGTCAACGATTCACAGTTGTAATGTAGAAAGTAAAGCAGCAATTTATGCAAATGTAGAGATGATGAGGAAATGAGCAGGTGGTCTATTTTAGTGATGCTGCTGTTCTACAGTCCTTGATTGTCATTAAGCTCAGGTTTGAAATATTTCCCTTTAGCTACACAAGGTGAAGGATTCCAGCAGATGGGCTCCCTATTTTTAGCTGACAGTGGTAAATTTTCCACATCAGAATGCAATTTCAACATTTATTTAAAGATCTGGGCATCACCTCTGCCACCATAACCAAGCTGATGTGGGTTGGCATTCAGGATAACCTTGCTTAGAAAGGCAATAGAACGAAGAGGCCAAAAAAGACACCCACAGCTCTTGGGAGGAGTCGTGCCACACTTTGTTCACATTACAGATTTACAGATCCTAGACACTTGCAAAGTACACCGAGCAACCTTTATAATTCAACAAAACTTGTAAATCAGTCACCCGGAAGAACTGTGTGCTGTACACTAGTCTTTTTAATGGCAGCAGACAGAGTTAAATTCACCCTCATTCTGACAGAACGTTACTCAGTGTGAGTTGAGTTGGGATACGTGAGTGCACCAGCTCCATAGCATCACATGTCCTTTATCTTGAAATTTAATTGACTGCTACTCTGCTGATGAAAAATGCTGAAAAATAAGGAAGATCACGTGGTGCACTCTTGAGGTTATGAACATTTGCCTTTCTTGCAGCCTGGAAGCTTGATGACATTTGTGTATGGCTTGTCAAAAGAATGGGGACATTTGGTTCCAGCACGACCCACCTCCTTCTGAAAATGAGCAATGACCTTGGAGAAGAATGAAAATATAATGGGATTGTTTCTGCACATAATCTTAGCTGGAGGTAAGGTCCCAGGAGACAGCATAGTTACCAGCTTATATTTGAACAACCTTTGTCACCACAGAGGATAAGGTTGTGCTCCATTGGGAAGATAGAAATAAAGCTTTCAGGATTTCCATTGCTGTTGGCAATCTGGTTAACAAAGACAAGTGGGGACTGAATGAGTGGTTCCGTGAGGGTGTCAGTCATAGTCACATGGCTTGATTGGTATACATTCAATATGGCCGCTTGAGCATATTGCTATACAACGCAGCACATCACACAAACCAACCTTCCGTCCTTGGACTCACTTTACACTGCACGCTGTCGGAGCAGTGCTGCCAGGATAATCAAGGACACGACCCACCCAGCCAACACATTTTTTGTCCCTCTTCCCTCTGGGAGAAGGCTCAGAAGCTTGAAGACTCGTACGGCCAGATTTGGGAACAGCTTCTTTCCAACCGTAATAAGACTGCTGAACGGATCCTGACCTGGATCTGGGCCGCACCCTCCAAATATCCGGACCTGGCTCTCGGTTTTTTTGCACTACCTTACTTTCCATTTTTATATTTTCTATTTATGATTTTAAATGTTTAATATTTACTAATTTTTACTATTTTTAATATTTAATATTTGTAATCCAGGGAGTGGGAAGCGCAGAATCAAATATCGCTGTGATGATTGTACGTTCTAGTATCAATTGTTTGGCGACAATGAAGTATAAGTATTGCAAAGTATAAAGTATAAAGTATGGTTGCATAGGCATAGTAACCATGATCATGGCCAGGAGAGAAGTGGAGGAAACAAAGGGGATTCAAAAAAATGAAAGCATGTTTTCGGGTATAGCTGATGTAAAGCAACTTAATGTTCAGGGAAATGGGACTTGCAAAAGGATGTAAATGATTATAGAAAGCTTGGTCTGATCTTGAAAACTTAGTCATCTGTCAGAAAACACAGAAAATGCTGGAAGTACTCAGCCAGCCAGGCAGCATCTGCAGGAAGAGAAACAGCAACATTTCGGGTCAGCTAGCCCTTCCTCAGCACCTAGTGATCTGGGAACATTAGCAATAAAGGGATAATTATTTTAACACCTAATCTCATGAATTGCTTTAGAAAACAAAGTCAGGAGCCACCTGCTTACACATCCCTCATGCATGCCCGCACAACTAGTATCTGATGCCTAACAGTCATCCCTTCAACCAGTGTTAGTGCTGGCAAATGGTGAGGTCAAAGTGTAAAGGGGCCAACCTGATTTCTATGAACTCAAACTGGCTCCTTTTGCATTTTCTCCCCATTCCATCCAAGTCCTACACTTGCAGAAGACTTATCTAAGTTACTGATGTCTAAGACTCCCTTGATTTCCACCTCAGAACTATGCATTACAAAGGGGAGCATCTGCCAACAAAAAGATAAACTAACAAGCCACCTCTCCACTGCATGATGTTTCAGAGGGATCTCATGAAGAATGCAGGGAGCCAATCAGACCAATGGACTGAAAGCTCTGGATCTCAAAGCCATTTCAGGTTGGCGAAGGGAGGAGAGCTCTGGACCAGGAAAAGAGCCCAAAGGCAAGGGCTTGTCTCTGATACTTGACATTTACACAAAAAAAAACACAGCCCCTCTAAGTCTTGACTATGTGTTGTGTGTTCTCCTTTATTCCTTGTGGAAAGCACCACAACCCCAAAGATAAGTGGAGAAGGATTCTCTGGAGATGGAGCAGGGCTGGCTGTACTGAGAAGCCCCTCATGAAGAACCCCGGGGAAACAGAAGCCAGCGTGCATGTAAGGTTGCGCAGGCTCATTGGCTCCCCTGTGGTCACAAATGTAAAGTTTTGCGGACAGCCTTTATGTGTTCTATGACCTTCAGGTTTTGGCTGCAACAAAACATTGAAAAGGAACGATGAGTATTAAGCTACATGTGTTTCCATCCCTCTGTGCCATCATAGGGGAATGCCCCAGCAGACTTCTCAGCCGTCAGATGGCAGGCATCTGTCACCAATGACAGGGGCTCACCTTTCTAGGTGACTTCCATCTCCCAGGGGCCTTGATAACGGGCATCTCAAGAGGCTTCCTTTCTGCATGGTGAATCAATCATCTCCACAAGGGAGAATCGTTGTAGTTTCTGGAGCTATTAAAAAAGATGTACACAAACACGAGCGTCTTCAAATGGTAGCTGATGCCAATGACACTGAACTGCCTAGGAAACCATGTATGATGATGGGCATATCAGAATAGCAATGAGTGAGGATGGAAATAGGGATTGTAGCTAGACCTGGCACTAGAGGACACAACCCTTTGTTGTAAAGGCAGGTGCCACACCAAGAAATATACATGGTACACCGAGAGAAGCAAATGAAAATGGATGAAAGAACGCATGATATTTTATTCAGTAATTTCCAGAGAGCCATCCTTTCATATTATGGATATCTAGATTTTCCCCTATGGCACAGTAGTTCAAAGAAAAACTGGGCTGAGACCTGTAAATCTGACATAGTTGGCTCTGACAAGCCTAATGAATGTGTGAATCCATTTGAGTGCCTGATGCATTCTCGATGACCTACAGCACTTGTGGATTAGGGCTCCTCTCAGAAAGCTCTTCCTCCTCCAGCTTATGAAGAATTTGTTTGAGAACGGATTCTTAGCATCATCTTGCTTCAAAGCAGAATAATACCCCATGAACTGGTGATAAATAATTACAGTGGTCTTCTGGAGAGGGCTTTATATACTAAAAGATTGGCTATTAAAGAAGAGGATAGATAGGAGAGGTTTTGAGGGCATGGGCCGGGGATCTAGCTTAGATCAGCATCTTGGTTAGCATAGATGGGCTGAGCTGAAGGCCCAGTTTGTGCTGTATAATTCTATGACTATATGAGTTGTTTAGGGGACTCGCTCAAGAGGCCAACTTAGTAAACCGAATGAATTGTTTCATCCAGATCTACTTTTACGCTCCGTGCACATCACACCCACGTAGTAAAACAGGGAGAACATTATTGAACTAGAACCCAGAACCCTGATTTACAGATATGAAAACATTAACCATCAGCAATGGTGACTTTATACCAACTGGACTATTGTTTCCGAATTCTAGACACAACAGACTCACTGTAATACAGATGACTTCTCACTGCTTCTTGCAGTTGTCAGACAGGTTAGGGCAACAAATGCTGGATTTTCACATGAACTCCACATCGATGACACGAATGAGACAGCACCTCTTCACACAATGGAAATACACTAGTTTGGAAGGTGAGATCACAGTTATTCTCATTCTGCTGTACTTTTTTTTTCATTTCCCTCCCAACACATTAAAAGATCCATGGCTCTAATGCAGAGAAGTACGGGCTGTTTCTCCCTGGTGTTCTGGCCGATGTCTACCCCTCACCAGCATCACTGAAACAAGATCACTCTGGAGTGTGACAACTCTTCTTCAGTTGTCCTCAGTAAATCCACTCATTATGTTTATTACAACCAGTCTACTTTTTAAAATCTCAGATTTCAGACTGTCAGAATCATAATGTACTTTCTCTGTCGTTGCATACTATAATCTGTATTCTGTTTTCTTTTCCCTGCCTCAGGGTTGAAGAGCGTGACCTGCCTAGATGACACACAAACAGAAGATGGACTTTGACCTCATAATCAACCTCGTTATGCTCTTGGTGCCTTCCAGCACTACACTTTCTCTATAACTGCAACACCTCATTCTTCTTTTGCTTTTTGTTTTCCCTTGTACAGTGTCAATGCATTAATGTGACAAAATAATATGTACAGATGGCATACAAATAAGTTTTTCTTTGGGCCTTGGTACATGTGACTACAATAAACCAATTTACTAACACTGATCAAATAACAGAGTTGGCTGTAAAGCTTTTTGTATGTCCTGAGGTTGTAAAAGCTGCTTAATAAATACAATTTCTTTCTTATCTTTTTTAATATTTACAAAACAAGTAGGAGTTATCATTTCTCCTGTTTAAATATTACTTTCCCCAGCTTTCCATAAAATCCAGTTAAAACCTGAACTTGCTCCATAAATGGCCACATCTCCTCTGATGAGTTCACTGTGCTTGCAGTGGAGCCTCAAACCTGGCTGATTATCCGGTAATTGCAGTATGGTATTTATTTTATTTCAGTGTAAGTATAACAATCTGCTCAGTGAGACATGGAAATCCAATCAGGGGAAGCTCATTGGACCCTGTGGTAATGAGCTGGGATTAGAGCAGATCATCCTGGCATTCTGACACAGAGGTCAGAATTTGAAGGGTTTTACAGGAGAGCACATTAGGTCAGCAGTATTCAACAGAGAAAAAAGTGATCTTCTGCTTAAGGGATTGAAGGGAAAAAAAAAATCACAATTTACCAAAAATGGACATGAACTGAACAAATACATAACCTTAGTGTGAATAAGATAATTAAGAATTAATAAAAGTAGGACTAAAGTATTCCATGAAAAATCCAAGCCTTCCTTAAAAGTGGGCAAGCAGTTTTGTACCCCACTAAGATATGTTTCCACATCCGTGACATCACTTATGGAATTACATTCAGTGAAATGAAGCCCCGTAAAACTATTTTTTCAGTGCCAGAGGGAAAGCATTAAGATAGAGAACTCCAGAGTTCAGTGTAGCTCATGCCTTTTCCAAGAAGATGGGTGTCATCCTGTCATTGAAGAGTTTCATTTCTTAAAACTGGCTGCTTTCCACAAAGTGTATTGTTGGCAACAATCTGGGTGCAAGTCCCCAGAACATTCAGTTATCCAAAGAAGGGAAAAGTAATTTTGTTCTTGATCCAATTGGCACAACCCTAATCACTACTGTTTAGCAATACAGTGCATTTTGGATAATTGGGACATATGGGGACCAGTACAGTTTGGCCCAATTAAGTGACTGCCTTAGTAATAGAAATAGTGGAAATAGTTAAAAGGCTTAACAAACACAAACTACCATTTAACTGCGTAACAAATTATACATTTAAATGCAATACAGAACAAATTAGAACACTAACAATACGACTCCAGTTTTATAAAACTATGCATTACTTCCTAATCGTTATTGACAGAAGAATTCATCACTGCTGTGTTCTTTTGATTGACTGCAGACACCTAGTGCAGGTAATGGACTGCCTTCATTGTCTTCCTCCATAAAGTCGAAATAAAAAGCAAAGTTATCAATAATCACTGCTTCTTAAGTCAGTGTTGGTCAGTCCAAATGGGTAACATAACACAAGAACACGCAACTGGCTCTCTTTCAAAACGTGCTTGCTCCATAATGTCTTACGGCCATTTCTGGCATCTCCAGGCCTGAATACTTGAAACCACAGTGAGCCAAACAATCCTGAATTGTCTTATTGCTTACTTCTCATCAACTATCAGTGACAAAAAAGTCACGGCTTTTGAACACAAACACATGTAACTGATGCTATTTAAAAACTGTTCAATCTAAGCATGGTGTAGAGTCTAACAGCCACACAAATGCACACAACTGACGCTAGTTAGAAACTGTTCAGCAACGATCTTCTATCCCAGTTAAGCAGCAAAATGTCCCAAATAATCAAACAGAATCCCTACTGCTTTCTTGATTTGATTTGGTTCTTAAAGAGTTGTCCTAAATTAGCGACTGCCCTGATTAACCAATGGCCCCATTAACTGGAATCCACTGTACTATGAGCACTTCGATCATTTGGTACTAAGATGGACTTTGATATCTCACAGTTCTAATTGTGTTCTTTCGTGTAAAAATTGCACATGATCTACATTTCATTTAGGTTTTATTTTGTGAATGATGCTCCAGTATTGCTATGTGCTTGCAATACTGCTCATGTAAGATTTTCATCTGTACATACCTATACTTGTGCACATGACAATAAACTTGACTTTGACCAGAGGAGAACTCTTTCCTATGATGATAAACACCTAAAGTCCCTTGCAACAAATCAAATGAAAAGGCAAATCTGGCAGGGGATTTGAGTAACCCATGACTTTTGCTGAATCCAGCATTTGGTTTTCCTAATGAAATGTTTAGTCTCTAAACCTTCCCCACCTGGATGATTTTCAATAGTTCCTGAGAGTCCACTCTTAACCTTACAACAAGTCCGAATTCCACAGAAGCTTAATGATATTAACATAGCATGTGAGACACAGTTCCCTTGCGAATATTTGGTTAATTTCTATCTATCTAGGAGAGAACACAACTCTGAGGTCTTGGTTTGATCCCAAATTTAGGTGTAGTTTGTGGGGAGCTTGCACGTCCTCTCTACAGCAATATAGGCTTCTTCTGGGAGCTCTAATTTCCTCTATCATCTTGAAGACACGATGATAGAGGAATTGTAGCTTAATGTAGGCTAATGACAAAAAAAATCAAATAGGAGTTGATTGGCATTCGTGGAAAAAAAACGCAGGGATAAAGAGAAATAAGAAGATGGGTAATGAGGCCAATGGGTGAGGGCATCCTTCTGACTGATTATAGGCAGTGGATCTAACTTAAAGGTCATCCTTCAGAGCTACCATCTTGACCAAACATCTGCCCGATTGTGCTAACGCCTCTTTGCTTTTTTTGGCCCAATGTCAGTGTTTGCCTGACATTGTTTCCATGAAGTATCTTTGGACGATTTTACAGTGCCAAGGATGCTAATATTAATGCAAGTTATTATTTGTTATTTGATGAACATATTAGGATGTGTTTGGGGATTTTAAAAATGAGAATAAAGCTTGCTGTTAAAGAAAATGTCAGAAGACAGCTGCTTGGAGGAAGAGCCAGGTATTCTATCAGCAGGGAGAACGGATCTTATTTTTTCCAATAAACATGATTTCAGTTGGAAAAGATTCCACGAGTTGGGACTATTTACATTAAAAGTTATCTCGCAGCTTGCGGCATACAGAAAATCCACTCTATCACTCATCATGACTTGTTTTTGCGTTAATGTCCTGTTTTTGCATCGTCTTTTTCTCTCTCTCCACTGTCTTGTATAGTTTATGTATAATTTCTGCTCTGCATGTTGTCTGTACTTGTGCGCCTATGATGTTGCCTCAAGGAAGTTTTGCATTATACTTGTATCTCAACAGGATTGTGCATGTGACAATGAATGACTTGATCTGACTGTCCATTAAGTGACCTTTCTGGCAGTGGTGTGGTCAGGCTAATGAGGGTAGAAGGCGAGACCAGTTAAATGGCTGCCAGTGGATGAAGGAATTCGGAACAAAGGTGGGTAATGGGAGGTTGTGGTGTACCCAACCTTTGACCTAGAACAAAATGTGGAGCATTTTCAAGGGGCTGAATGTGAGCCTGGTCACCTGACCAGGGTTGATGGAACTCTAATCAAGAAATAAGTGCTCAGGTTTGGAGTGGTTGTGGTCAGGTTTGGTTCTGGCCACATTTTACTTTGAGATCTGGGGTAGTGGCATGGATAGAACATGTGCTGCCAAGAATATCTGGGCAAAATAACCTTATTCTCAGGAGTTGCCACTGAAATGTGTACTGGAGGAATGAATGATCAACTTAGTTGTTATCCACGCATCCTCCGGAACCGAGAAGCATGGAGACATATAGCAGGGAAACAGGACCTTTCAGCCACAGGTCCACACACTGACCATCAAAAACCATTATTACACTTAACTTCAAGTCATTTTGACCTCTTCATATTCCCATGAACTCCACCCAGTTTCTTCCACTCACCTACTTATGAAGGGCAAGTTGTAGTAGTCAATTACCCAATTGGCAGAGATTTTTTTTGGAATATGGGAAGAATCCAGAGCACCTGGAGCAAATCCAAGCATCACTCATTAATTATTCTGAGACTGACCATATTCCAATGCAAAGCATCAATCAGAAGTGTTTTGAAGTCTTACTCTTGGTGAGGAGCAGCTAAGGCCTGCCTCTGGAAGCTGGCTTGGCTGTGAATGCAGCTCATCACAAGCCATTCAGGCCAGGATTGATCCTACGCCTTTTGGTGAAGGATCTGAAATCAGGGCAAAAGATAGGCCATTATATTTGGCTGCAGAGTAAAGGAAGTGGTTACTGCTTCTGCTGGTTACACACTGACCTTTGCACAAGCTTTAAGTTCAGAAATTGTAAATCAGAGTAAACTACTGATACTGCTCCTGGGACAAACATGAGAGCCACACCCTTCGACAATCCTTGCCACCAGGAGAAAATACTTTCAAGAGAAGGGAGAAGATTGGGATACTGGAACAGAGGAATTACTTTAACCTGGTTCACTTCCTTTCTGTGAAAGTTGGGATGCCATTCTGATATTGTCTGGATTCCCTGACTGACACCAGCATGGAACAATATCTGTACCACATCCTTCGGGAGAATATGTGAGAGGGAGAAATAAGCAGAGCTGGTGAGGGTCAGCAACTTTCAATTCTACTTCGTTACCTGTCCTGGGCCCAGCACGTAAGTGCAATTACGAAGAAACCATGGCAGCACCTCCACTTCTTGAAGAGTTTGTGAAGATTTGGCATGACGTTTAAGACTCTGACAAACTTCTATAGATGTGTAGAGAAGGGTATATTGACTGGCTGCATCGCAGTCTGGTATGGAAACATCAATGCCCTTGAGCGGGAAATCCTACATGAAGTAATGGATACGGCCCAGTTCATTACGGGTAAAGCCCTCCCCACTGTTGATCACTTCTACATGAAACACTGTTGCAGGAAAGCAGCATCCATCATCAGGGAAGCTCAAAACCCGGGACATGCACTCTTCTTACATCAGGAAGAAGTTACTGGAGTCTCAAGACTTACACCTCCAGGTTCAGGAACAGTTACTACCCCTCAACAATCAGGCTCTGGAACTAAAGGGAACAACTTCACTCAACTTCACTTGCCCCATCATTGAAATGTTCCCACAACCTATGAACTCACTTTCAAGGACTATTCATCTCACCTTCTCGATATTTATTGCTTATTTATTATTATTTTTTTCTTTCCTTTTGTGCTTGCATAGTTTGTGTCTTTTGCAACCTGGTTGAATGCCCATGTTGGTGTGGTCTTTCATTGATTTTATTATGGTTATTACTCTATTATGGATATATTGAGTATGCCCACAAGAAAATAAATCTCAGGGTTGCATATGGTGAAATATATGTACTTTGATAATAAATTTACTTTGGACTGTTGAACTTTGAATAGAGCGACAGTCCAGTTAGTCAGGCTATCATAATGTTTACTTTAGCACTTATTAGTGCATAACACCTTTTTCAACATCTAACATAAAAACATTTTTCACTTCAAAAGGTTCACATTCTGATTTTCTTTAAATTGGAATTAGCAAAGAATACTGATAGCCTTCATAAAAAAATTTCCCAATAAATCTTTGGCCAGAGTTGAGGATTTCAGACAGTTCAGATTAGAAATACCCAATTTACAAACCTTTTGAGCAGCAACCTATTTAATCATTCACCCAGCAAGTCAAATCAAAAGCTGGCTTCTCCTGGAAGTGATTAGACTCCTAATGCAAGCTGCTGTTCCAGGTGGCTCCTAGCAGTGAGCTGACATGAACTACATCTCATGCACTGTCCGTTTGACTTATTCTTATGGAAGAGACAGAGGACAAGAATAAATGAGCAAAGTTATTTTTACTTTTATTGAAGTGTTTGCTCTCAGTGAAACTGCTCACAGGATATGATATGATCTGAATGACAGGACTTGCAGTGTTATGCCAACTCTGCAGACCACCAATACATTATTCTGCTTCACAGTAACGAGAGCAGCTCATTGTTGTATACAGAGGGCAAATGCTTCTGGGCACAGTAAATTGTGGACTGGCTTGTAAATGTTTTAATCCAGGTCAAATGAAATGCCTTTTCTTTCCTCTGTCACTTTGGAATATGGTCCTAGAAATCATTCCATGCCTGTTTTTTTTTGGTATTGAAACATTATTTTGTTTGTGAGGGTGATGTGTTGGATGCAGAGGCCGGGGGGGTGGTAGGTAAGGCCACGAGGAACTCTGTCACTATTAAGGCGGTGGGAAGATGTGGTGAGCACGGATGTTCTGGAAATATAGATGGGGAGAGGGCAGCATCTATGGGCGAGGAAAGGAAGCCCCATCCTTTGAAGAAGGGGGACATCTCTGATGTCCTGGAAAGGGCAGCAGAATCCTGGGACCAGATGCAGCGGAGATGAAGGAACTGAGAAAAGAGAGTTTTTTACGGGGTGGGAAGAGGTGTAATCAAGATAACTGTGGGAATCAGTAGGTTTATAAAAGATGTTGGTCAACAGTTTGGCTCTAGAGATGGAGACAGAGAGATTGAAAAAGGTGAGCGAGGTGTCAGAAATAGACCAGGTGAATTTACAGGAAAATTGGACGAGCACAGTTGGGCACTTTGGTCAACATCTGGGCAGAAGGGCCTGTTTTCTATGCCATATAGCCCTATGAGTTAATAACTCTAATACAAGCACCGCTCTTACTTCTACTGGGTATTTGTCCTTCTGAAGGAATGGATGTTGGAATGATAGGAGTGAGGTGGGAGGATGCTGACAGACAGTGAGAGGGACCTGGATTTTCTGATGATGAATGGTGCCATTAGGAGCCATGCAATGGGATCAAGGAGATTCTCTACGGCTACAGTCAGATATCACCAGCAAAAGTTTGCCAGACATGTCTCTAAAAGGTCAGGAAAGCAGCCTCTGAACGCCTGTGCTTTGGGGAAAGCTGAAGTGCAGGTAAATGCTGTGCCCACCCCATCTCTTCTTGTGGGCAGAAAGACAAGTAGATGAGATTGGCCCTCCTTCATAAAGCAGCAGCGTCCCGGGGTGATCCTGAGGCCAAGGAGCTGACAGTGAACATGGCCTGATCTCCAAGGACAAAACCGTTACAATACACACACAAAGTGTGACTGAGGTCTGAGGATGAAACTGATCTCAGCAAGAATAAAAAATATCATTAAGTATTTGTCCTTTAACCACGTTCGGAGGAAGAATGTTCAGTGAAGCCTTAGTGCTCAAGCAATAAATAAAAATTGGAAGTACAGACACTGGAACCTGGAGCAAAAAATAAAGGCCTATTTCTTCTCTTCATCTTGGTGCAGAGAATCAGGTTTGTTATTTTGCAGCAGTAGTACATTGCAATGCAAAACAATAAAATCTATAAATCACAATAAGTATTTATATATAATTAAAGAAGCCATACAAAAAAACGAGAGTAAAAATCCTGAGTTGGTGCTCATGGGTTCATTGTCCATTCAGAAATCTAATGGCGGAGGGGAAGAAGCTATTCCTTAAATGTTAAGTGTGTGTGTGTGTGTGAGACCTCAGGCTCCATTATTTCATTTTTGATGGTAGCATTAGACATGTCCTGAGTGACCGATACCATCTTTTAAAAGTGTCTTGGACACTGAGGAGGCAAGTGCCCAAGATAGAGCTGGAAGAGTTTACAACTTTCTGCAGCTTCCTTTGATCCTGCGCAGTGTCCCCCTCCCATACCCGAAGGTGCTCCCTTAAACTCCCTCAACATCTCCCACCTTTAAGGTCAAAATTAGTTCTGGAGCTTCAAGATTCAAGTCAGTACTTTTATGGAATAGTAATTGAACAACTTCTTCATGCTTTATTGAGAAGTATTGCTTGTTCTTTCATCAGTTGCTATGCCCGGGAAAGCAGAATTGAAATTTAATAAAAAAAAACCTCTCAAGTGATTTTTTGGGGAGCTGGAAATAAGATGCAGAATGATTCTCAGGAGGTGAATGTGGCCCAATTTTTTTGCTCCTTTCTATTCTACCCCAGACAACCCATTCTTCCTCCCCACCCTCCACTTCAGTACCCAGACTGCTTGAACATTTGTGTAATCCTGGAGACTATCCACGTTCTAGCAACACTCAGAACAACAAAAGAAATGCTGGAATAACCCAGGCTGACAACTTACAACTGAGGAAAGAGAGACCAGTCAACGTTTCAGGTCGCGGACCCTTTGCCAGATCTAGCAATGCTCCATTAGTGCCTCCATTTCTACTCTTTGCAAGTTCAGTATGAACCAGCCATGGATTCACGGAGTATGACCCACAGGGACAAAGCCATTCAGTCCATTGCCCCCAGGCTGACCTTCGTAAAATTGGATGGTTAAATCCAACAATTCGCAGACAGCTCTCTCCAGGGACTTGCAAAGCATCAATTGCAGTTGGGGAGGAGATTCCTCCTTCCTCCCTTCCTCATTGTGAGACAAGAGTAATGACGATTTCCCTAAAGCCTTCCAAACTATCATCAATGCAGCCAAAGAGGCAACAGGGAGAGTGTGCTACTGCTTCTCCCACAGTGGTGGCTCAGGTGGGGCAACACACGTGCCAGATCACCATTCTGAACAGATAAAAACCTTTCCACCAACAGCACCAGATTAACTTGCCATGCTATACTTCCCAGCTTAAAAATGCCCGCAGTTAGTTTTGACCTGCTGAGATTGTGAAGGTGACCTTGTAAATGCAAACTGGGAAGCTCTTTAGACTTCTCCATTCAAGACAGCTGAGGCTCAGTTGCTGATACATTTCAGACACACTGCAAGATTAATTGACATTAAGGGAATTGAGGGATATGGGGTTAGTACCGAGAAGTGGTGCCAACTGGTGGTGTAGCGGCATCAGCACTGGACTTTGAGGCGAATGGTCCCGGGTTCGAATCCAGCTGGCTCCTAGCACACTTTCCATCCATGCTGGGTTGAGCGTTGAGCTAGCAACTTGGCCACGTGAAAAACTGTCAAATGCTATGGAAATGACAAAAAATGCTGCCCAAGGTGTGAAAAGGAACAACACAGAGAAGTGGTGCTGAAAGGTATGAGGATAGGAAAGGTTTAGAAAGTTATTGTCTACATGCTGGAAAATAGGACTAGCTTGGGCCAAAGGGACTGTTCCTATGATGTATGACTCTAAATGATCAGCCATAATCTGAATGAATTAAAGGATTCAGGGGATGTGGGGTTACTGCAGAGAAATGGTGCTGAGGTAAATGGTTAGGCTTAAACTGAATGAATGGCTCATCAGGCATGAGGGGCTGAGTAGCCTATCCCTGTGTCTATTTAAGGCCATAAGGCCAGAAGGTTTCTCGTGTTTACATGTCCTGTGACTGCCCAGCCAGGTGATAGAGGATCAACAAGGGGGCGGTAAATGTTTCAGCTGTGCCCTTCTTTACAAGGAGTCGACATCCCCCCCTCAGGGGGCGACTGGCCAAATATCTGCCTCAAAGCAAAATATTATGCCTTTGTGATCTCATACACCCCATCATCTGTGGTGTCCCTTCAGAGAATGTCACCTTCACTTATAGTGCAAGAAGCAACCACCTTTACCATTCTGTATTTTAAATGCAAAATACGGAATTAATCAAAACTTCCAATGCATTGCAGAACAGACCCGTGGCTCCTATCCAGTGGCGTATTCTATCCTGGGCAAGAACAGAGCTCTGTCTATGTAGCTCAATTCCAGCAATGAAGAGACAAACTCAATGTTTCAGTTTAGTCTCCCTCCAGCATCCCCTGTTGAGTCCAAGAGCTGAACCCAGAATTCATATTTGGTGAGGGGTCTGATAGAGAAGCTTTGATTTGCAGTCTAAAGGCAACAGTCTAAGTTAGAGCCCTGATGAAGGTGTCGGCCTGAAACATCAACTATACGCTTTTCTGTAGATGCTGCCTGGTCTGCTTATTCCTCCAGCATTTTGTGCACGTTGCTTGATTTTCCAGCATCTGCAGATTTTCTCTTGTTTGTGATGAGTCTAATTCAAAGCTCTGGTAGAGGTGGCTGACAGGTCTAACATGTTCACGTACATTTCTTCCACCCCCTTGTACATTTTTTCTGTACCAGCTCTTCATTCTGTCCCAGGATCTCAAAAGCCCGGAATCCCTTCCTCATCCTAAGTTTCGGCTTGGCTATATTGACAGCTCTTCCATAACATGCCAGAAGGTCAAGATCAAGTTCGAAAACATTTTATTATCAAAGTGGACACTTCACTGGGGAGGTGCTGTACTGTTCGAGGTTCTGGCATTTGGTACAGATTAAAACCAGGCTGCAATGAGCCTGTTCAAGGATATCTGAGAAATTCCATGACACTCTGAAGAACAAGGAACTCGTCTGCTTTTATAGTTATCATTCACTAAAACACAGATTAACCTCATTGCTCATGGGATCTGGCTGTGCACATATCAGCCAATGCAGCAACAGAACATGAGAGGAGGAACAAAGATAAATGAAGCATTAAAAAGGAGAGAGGGATTTATGTGACAGATATATGAGAGGGAGAGGGAGAGAGCGAGGGGGAGGAGAAGAGAGAGAGACAAACACACACTGACAGGACTGAGAAATGTGTGTCTGTCAGCCTACCTGAATTTCAGCCAAGCTCCTAAGGCTAAAAGAAAGTAATATATTCCACCACTGAACCTAGTTCTATCACTTCAAAATGTATCTATAGAAGCGTCCATCTGTCCAGGTCCTCTTCCTTTCTTTTTAAATCTTTTTATTGAGTAAGTATACAAAAAAGGTAAGCCATATAAACATTAATACAATGTTAAAGTATAATAAAATTCCAAAAGATAACAATACCAAAAAGAAAATACTACAAACAATGTAATTTAAGCATAAGAAACCAAGATAACATAATAGTATACTAGATTTTATATATATCAATGGAAAAAAAGAAAAAAAAACCCCCAAAAAAAACCCACCGTGCAACTAACTAAAAGCAAAGCAAAGCAATGGGCTAACTTGAAACCAAACAGAGTTAACCTTAAAATCACGTCCTCAATCCCGACCTCCATTAAAACAGTGAAAAAAAAACAAGAAGGGTAAATATTACAGGTCCTCTTCCAAAGATCACCTACAGATTCCAGATTCTAAGGATGCCATAATCTTGTCGAATGCTGGACAAGGGTAGCACTGAATGGTCTACTTTTTCTCTTAATTTGTTAGGTTCTTGAAAAAAGGCAGTGCTATCCTCAAACACATTCCATTCCTTGATATAAATCATTCAGCTTCTTCTTACTACATGACAGAATCGGATCAGGAGGAGGTGCTGGGGATTGGAGAGTTGGGGCTGGGGGTTGGGGGGGGTGTGGTGGGAATACCAGATGCTGGATGGACTGGAGGTTGAGGCCAGTATCCAAAGGCTCACTCGAGATGCCACTTACTCCATTATCATCTCTCAGAAAAGATGTTAACCCTTTGTGTTCAATGTGAGGACACCAGAACTCAGGTTTATATTTCTGTATCACACCATATGAGACTATTCTGCCCTTCAAGTCTATGTCATCTCACAGAGGAATTTCATTGCCCTACTTATTTTTCTGCAACCTGTTCACCCTATATTCTCAACATTTCTACTGAGAATTACAATAATTACAATTTACAGTGGCCAATTAACCTAGCAACCTGTACACCTTTGGGTGTGAGAGAAACCCCATGAAGTCACAGGGAGATTACACAAACTTTACACAGGGTACCAGAAGTCGGCACTGAAGCTGTAGCAGAGGCAGCAGCTCTACTAGCTTGCAACAGCATACCACTTGATCAAGACAGCTACTGACAGATCCAATACAGATGTAAGGAGGAGTTTCATCAGGAAGAAGTTATAAACATCAGCTTTTTGGAGTGGTTGAGATAAATAGTACAGCTAGTGGTGGAGTGCCTGGGTTTCTTCCGGGTGCTCCAGTTTCCTCCCACAGACCAAAGACGTACCGGTTGGTAGATTTTTGTAAATGGTAAATTATCCCATGGTAAGGCGAGGGTTAAATCGGGTGTTGCTGGTGGTGCGGTTCAAGGGCTGAGAGAGCATATTCTGTGCTGCATCTCTAAATAAACACTGCTAAGGGGAAGGAGGATAAAGACATAAAAGGGAAGGGCATTGTAGATGATGCTTATAGCCTGTGGTTGCAGAAGCTTTATACATTGGGTCATTGCGTTAGGCCAAACTACTGGGATCTCACAGCCTCCCTTTCCCTGCTGCCGTTTTGCGCTCAATTCTTTCTCCTCCCACCTTTCTTTATCTCTGTTGCTTTCTCAGTGTTTGGTTTTTGGTCCCTTGGCAGAGAGATTAATGGAACCGGGGATAATGAGTACCTGGAGTCCAGGCACTCTTGAAGTCCTCCAGTGTTGCTGTGCCTTTGCTGCCAGACCGCCTGCATCATTGGGCCTGTTCCTATTTATGTGACAGAGTGACAGACAGCCCCACGATAGCAGCACAGAGGATGCTCCGAAGGGTATTTGATCCTTATTAAGCTGATTAATGAGGTTTATTCTTCAAATGTCAGCAGCTGAATATTTGGAAATGAATGATATTTATCTTAATAAAAGCACAAAGCAACAGGAGGCTGTGTGCAGTAGAGAACAGAGTAGCAGGATCATTTCTTTTGGGGATCCTGTGAAGTTTGTGCTTGGAGTGGAGTGGAGAGACAGCTGTGTGCACACCAGGTTAGGAATCAGCCCATTAAATATTGAGGCTGAGTGGTGGAGGCTTTAACCACGATTGGTGTCTGCAAGTAGCAGTGCTCAGCAAACCTATCCAACTGCTCAGAAGGAACCAGCACAGGCAGGAGACTCGAAAATAGCACAAAACCTATTAGCTACTTGGATAGGAGGGGGTAAAGTCTGGGTGTAAATCAATGGGACTCGGCAGATTAATAGTTCAGCATGGACTAAATGGGCTGAAAGGCCTTATTCTGGGCTGTAGTATTTTATGATTCTAAAACCTCTCTGACCCTCCATTTCTACTTGAAAGGATGTCACATGCATTGACAAACGTGTTCTGAGCTTGACCACAGAAGGTGTATACCTGACTGACACAGCAACCAGCGGACTGGTCCAGAGCCAAAGTTTCTCAAGCCCTTTAGCCTTATCCCTAAACTGAACTTCAACCTTATTACATCAATGCTTATCTGTATCTCTATTCCACAAACCTCTCTTCCCAACAGCAGCTCGTCCCAGTCCCACCATATTGGTGTCATTGGCAGGAAAGCTCTCCAGCAGCCTTACTTCCTTAAGGGGCGAAAGAAATTTGGCATGTCCGCTTTGACCGTCATTATTTTTTATCGACGCCGCTTAAAGCATCGTATCTGGATGCGGTATGGTAACTGCTCTGCTATGGCTGCAAGAAGCTACAGAGAGATGTACATCACAGAAACAAGCCTCCCCTCGATGGGATCTGTCTGTTGTTCTCGCTGCCTTGGACCCCACCTATCCTGGATGTTCTCCATTATACACTAATATTGTCTTCCATTGTACGACCTTAATACACTGTGTGCAAATGTATACCTGATAATGAATTGATCTGTATGAATACTGTTCATGACAAGTTTTCCACCATATCTCAGTACATGAGACAACAATAAACCTCTCTTCCCAACAACCAAGTCCCAGGGCAGCAGCAGTTTTCTGGGAATTTTCACTTTCCTTAGGTTTTTTTCCCCCTACCTCTAACCTTACCAATGTGCCTCTTGTTCTGGATTCCTCCCCTCAATGAAATCGTGGCTCTGCTACTGTCCTGTTCAGTTCAATCAAAGCAACCATCCAGGGTCTGAAACTCAAAAAATCAGAACTTCAGAACTGAAGCCAACATCAGTCTGGTGGACACTGCTTTGCCTCAACTAGCTAATTATTCTGAGAATCAGAGTTCAAAGTCCAATAGATTGGTCTGATTGAGCCATTGAACAAACAGTCTGGAGAACTCAGAGGGTTGAAGAGCAGCTAAGGGGTGGGGGATGGGAGCACTGATACTGGGTTTTGACCCCAAAATGCTTACTTTTCATTTGCCCACACTGATACCGGCTGGCCCACTGAGTTCCTCCAGTAGATTGTTTTGTGTCTGTCTGTGGTCACTTCCTTCCTCGCTCGGGATGTCAATCTGCAGAGGTTCCCCACTTGCCACTTGTGAGCTTCTTGTTCTAATATTCTAGAGCCAGTCTGACCGTGCACAGTGCTTTATCGCTACCTTTCTGCGACCAAGCTTTGCGGGCATCAGAACCGGGAACTCACATAGCACCAGTCGGCAATAGGGTTCTGTGGCAACACAGAATCACAGTGATACAGCACAGAAACAGGCCCTTCACCCCACAGTGTCCATGCTGACCATCTTGTCTATTTATACTTACCCCACTCGGTTGCATTAATTCCAACCCCGCTAGGCCATTCTCAGTTAAGGACCATCTCAGATGCCTTTTAAATATTGTTACTGTTCTTGTGTCCATCACCTCTGGCATCTCATTACAGATACCATTTCAGATTACCCTTCAGCTCTCTTTTAAACTGCCTCCCTCTCAATTTAACCCTAAGCCCTCTAGTTTAAGACAGCCTTTCCAAAGGACTATCTAGCCTATCTATGCCACTCATAATTTTATTTACTGTACCTCCAAATGTCACATGACCTGGTTCATTCCAAGGCAGAATAGTCTTAGCCTATTCCACAGTCCACTGTCCACTCTATAGATGCTGCCTGACCTGCTGAGTTCCACCAGCATTTTGCGTGTGTACCACTAGCTACCCAACACTGGTAGTAGTGCAATAAATCGAGTTGAGTGTAACGTTCTTTTAAGAGGTTATTCCCTTAATGGAGAAAGTCTGTGCATGGCGTTAACTAACATGGAGAGTCGGGTGCACTGGCTGCCACCATACAGTCCCTGACAGATCGGGTCAGGATCCAGTGGCATGGCTCTCAAGTTGACTGGGGACCATTCCCTGCAGCAACCTTCCCTCAACTTCACTGCCATTGTGATATGCCGTCGCCTTCCATCAGCTCTACCGCTGAGGTCTCGATTGGATCGCCCTCTGCTTGAAGCATCCTCCTTGACCTTCCTGCCATGGGTGTCTCTACCAGGGGCTAAGCTCTAGTCCGCATCGCTCTCAGCATCTCAGGATCTCACCATGACAAGGTGACTATCCTCAGAAGGCCGCAACACTACACCTCCGTTTATTGTCTGTTCACTAAGAAAGCACTATCATCTTTAGGAGTTTCTACGTCAAGCCATTGCAGTTTTCTTGATATGCTAAGCATGTAGTTATTAACTTGCCAACCAGCACATCTTTGGATATAGTACGAAATGAGAGCACCAGGGGAATCACATACAGTCACGGTGAGAATTTGCAAACACCGCAGTTTCAGAGATCGATATCGAACCCAGGTTTGCTGGAACTGTAAGACAGCAGCAATAACTGCTGCAGCACTGGGACAAGAGCTGTGGTGATCACAAGATATTGCGTGGGCTGTAACAGCCATTAGCTGCTTACAGGGGATGTTTGGCTGCAGATCAACAAAAGAGTAGTCTGGAGTCGTGTATCATTCAGATTACAGCTCCTGGTCCACTTGTTCCTTTGGGAGCAACACATCATATCGCTTTGCTTTCCTTACACGAGACTGCTAAGCTTTAAACACAGTGCCCATTGACAAGAAGAGTTCCAACTACTTCACGGGCTCCTGAGGGATTTATTTGACTTTGCCAAAAGCAGATTTCAAAAAGGTCCCAGTATGATAATTTAATTTAAAATACACAAAAAAATTATCTAGCTATTGTCACAGTGTTAATTACTGCACTGTGCAGCTGTGTTTAAAGAAATATTCCCTAGCAATTTCAAATCTACAAGGCAAAGGATACCTTTTCTCTACCCAAGGGATGGGCACCAGATCTTCTATCTCCCTCTCTCACAGAGACAGTTTTACACACTCTCAGTGCACTCTATACCCTCAGGAGAGGCCACATTCCATAGAGGTTACAAAGATTAAGCTAGACATTAACCTTTAGATCCAACCTTTAGCATTGTCACAGTCTAATGATGTACAATGTCTGATAGCAGCAGTCATTGGATAGCAATCAAGGTCCTGAACCCCAGCAAATTTTGTTACTCCTTTGATGGCTGAGTTCCAATGGACAATCTAACTTTCTAGGCCAACAAAACATTAAAAGTATTTTGGATAGGACTCTTTTCCAGGACTCATCTAATTTACTGTACCAATATTTATTGACAAGGTCATAGTTGACTCAGATAACCTTCTAATGCCCTGCCAGCTTCTGTGACCTGGGCTCAGATGGAGGAGAGCTCATCTCCAAGAGTCTGGTTCCAATGGGAGTTGGTAGCTTAGCCTTCCTCCACAATGCTTGAACTCATGCACTCATGTTTCATTCAATCACCATGTCCAACTTTTTGCTTCTTCTCTCCCAATACTTACAATGTTTCCCATCAGACCCTGAGTTGTGAAGAAAAAGTGCTCTTGATTTTGATGAACTTATCCCTTCCTTCCAACTTCTGCATTGAACAAGAAGGAAACAAATTCATACTTCAGTCTATGCTCATTGGCTGATCTTGGCTAGACTGGTAACACGGTAGGTTCTAATACCCCTGGGGTATTTGTGAACAATTCAGTGCAGATTTCTGATCAAGGCAAGTCTCTGTCTACCTCAGAGAGAAAACTTGCACTTATATAGCATTTCTAATAACCTTGGGAAATTCCAAAATGCTAAGGAATTGTTAGCAATGCAGTAATGTGTACAACACAACAGCTTCAATGAAAATAACCTATCAAAGTTTATCATGAATTGTCAGTCCTGAGAAAGGGTCAGTTAGATGACACATACCAGAGGATGTCATTTACTGTGACATGGAGGAAGACATTCACCAGAAGTCAGCCTTTTATTTAGACTTTCTGGATAGGGAAATGGAACTGGAGCATCCTTGGCACAGCAACAATTTATTGTCCATCCTTAAGTGGTGGTGACATACCTTCTTGTACAGCTGCAGGCCTGCTAATGAAGATCCTTGTACAGTGCTGCTGGGAAGGGAGTTCCAGGATTTAAAAAAAATAGCCCTGGAGGACTGGTGATACACAATATTTGCAAATCAGAATGGTGTATGACATGGAGGGAACCACCCAGTGATGACGTTCCAACATTCCTTTCACTGATGTCCTTGGTGTGATGGTTGCAGGTATGGGAGGTGCTCTCAGAGTAGCCTGCGTGAAGAACTGCAGAATGTTTTGTAGCAGATACACCGGAGTCAATGCATATCCGTTGTGCGGGAAGTAAATGTTTTCATGGCGGGTGGAATGCAAATTAAGCGGGTCCTAGAGTCATAGGGTCATACAGCATGGAAACCAACTAATCCTTAGGGCCAACTGGTGTATACTGGTCAAGATTTTCAGCTAACCTAGTCTCACTTGTCCACGTTTGGCCCATATTCTTCTAAACCTTTCCTACCCAAGTTACTGTCCAAGTATCTTTTAAGTATTGGTTAATGTACCTATCTCAACCACGTCCTTTGGCAGCTCATTCTACATACTGTTTGCTCTCTGTGTGAAAACATTGTCCCTCCGGTTCTCACTCTTTCCTCATTTTAAACCTGTCCCATCAATTTCATGATTTCACCAACCCTAGTGAAAAAGTGGTGCACATTAACCTTGACTACATTTCTTATAATTTTACAAACCTCCATAAAATCAACCTTCAATCACCTACACACCAATGCAAAAAATCCCAACCTGTTCAACCTCTCTCGGTTACTCAGTCCCTTGAGTCCCACCCTCATGAATCTCCTCTGCTATCCTTCCAGCTTAATGGCAATTTTCCTACAGCAGTGAACACAGTCTCCCAAAAGTAGCCTCATGAACATCTTGTACAATTGCAACATTGTTCCAAATGCTTGCTTTATCTTGGATGATATTGGTTTTTTGAGAGTTCTTGGCACGGAACTCATCTAGACAAATGGAGTGTATTCTATCACACTCCTGATGTGCTTTATAGATGACACAAAGCTAATAGAGAGTCAGAGGAGGAATCACTCACTGTGGGATGCCTGGTGTTAGAACTCCTGGTGTAGTCACCATATTAATATGACTGTTGCAGTGGTGTTTCTGACTAGTAGTGACTCCCTTGATGTGGGGACCCTGAGATAATGGCAAAACTCTTGTTGGAGATGTTCACCCTGTGCCATTTGTGTTCCTCTTATCAGAGTATGTCTTTTGCACACTGGAGAAAGACATTTACTGCAACACGTGCCAGCGGATGGCTTGTGAGGAGTGGGTAGGTGGTGTTGAGGCCACAATTGGATCAGCACAACTTTCCTGAATGATGGAGCTGGCTCTAGGAGTCAATTGGCCCATTCCTGCTCTTGTCTGATTTCCTTAGTAGAGTAGAGAAGAACAAAACCTTAGATATGCCAGAGGATGGGTTTTTTTTGACAGACACTGGAAGATTACTATAAGGCCTTGCCCCTCTCTAATTCTGTTATTTTTTCTAGCTCTTCAGCATTCCAACATCTTCATGCTCCCTCACTTCTAGTCTCTTGGTCATCTGATTCTAATCACCCACCAACATTGGACAACTAACAGGTTAAAACTCTCACTTACTAGAGAGGAGCAATTTACATGCCAATTAACCCTATCAACCTTCACTCTTTGGAAAGTGGGAGAAAATCAGAGTATGTGGAGGAAACCCATGGCTTCACAGAGAAAACATACAAACCCCAGACATACAGCACCCAATGTGAGAACTGAACCTTAGTTGCTGGAGCTATGAGCCCCCTACACTGCTGGGGAAACCCTGTGCATTGAAATCAATGTAGAGAAGGCATTATTTGTTTAACTCCAGGGCTGAAGGGTTTGATGTACAAGGCATGTTTAAGTAGGCCAAGCCCTGCATTTTTGACATTTACAAGGCAAGAGGTTTCCCTCACAGGGGCTATTTAAAACTAGGAACATAACTTCTAATAAGGAATCAACAATTTCACACAGAAATGAGGAAGAACTACCTTTCTAGGAGAATCATGAATCTCTTGGGACATAGAGGCTGAATCATTGAATATATTCAAGAGAGAGAAGGACAGATATTCAAATTAAAACTGAGCTAGGAGATATAGGAAGAGTGCAGAAAAAAATTATGTTGAAACCATGATTCGATCAGCATGACATCCCTGAATAACAGAGCAGGCTCCAGGGACTGATTGGCCTACTTCCGATTCTGTTCTTGTATTCAAAGCCTATCGAGTCCATTGTTTTCAGAACAAAAGCGGGAAGGAAGAAAATAATAAATATTTTATTGGTGAGACAGATTTACTCTAAGCAGAGTTTTGACGTTTGTTAAGCAGCAAAGAATTTGAGGATATCACACTACCTGATGTGCATGGAGCCATCTTGGGAGGACAAGGAAACCATTTTGCCTGCTGCAGGTAACCATCAATGTCCTTTGGTTGAATAAATGCTTTGTCCAATTTTCATAGCTGAGAAGGGGGGGCTAAGAACCCTTGCCCAGCAAAGAAGAGACGCTCCTTTAAACAACCACCGACAAAGCATGACTGGACAAGCTGGCTCACAGGAACCAATCACCACCAATGGAAATCATCATCCTAAAGGCCGGTTTTAACCTTTGTGCTCAGTCTGTTTAAAAGTTAGTGACTGTGTGGAACAAAGTGAAGGGAAGGGAGGAAAGAACATGGGATATAAGCATTGCAGCACTGACAATGAGTAGCAAATCCCAAACCAACAATAAAAAACACTCAGATTCCATTTTAATCTTTATGGAAGAAATCATTCCAGCCAATGAAATCCATTTTTAATCTTGTAACTTTAATATTCCTGATGAATTCCCAGTACTTATAATTTACTGTAATAAACTCAATTTTCATAAAACACTGTATAAATATTTTATCACAATCTGCTCCAGTTATTATGGCTCTCAGGAATCAAATATTAAATAGAATGGAGCTGACAGCAGGAAGCAGATGTCAGGCAAGGATGTACCTGGGGCTCCACTGGCAAGCACTAACAGAGTCACCCTGGTGTCGGGCTTCTTCATCATGGAACCTGGAGATTGACAGCAGGACACCCCCCGGGTGCCAGGGACTGACAGAGGAAGCAGGCATCATCACTGTGAGCTGCTTCTTATTTTTATTCCCAACTCAGGTTTAGCTAGTTTAAAACTCACTCTTTGGAACTCTCATCATTGATTCAAACCCATGGCCCATGCGGTGGTACCACACTGAAGACTGTTTGACTACATGGAGCATTACATTCAAACTCACATCTGTCAATAGGCACTACCTGTATCTACAGGTATAGGGTTCCATGGCTCTGCCTGTCTCTCAGCACAAGGCTTCATGACATGTCCTCTTCCTACACTGCAAGGCTCCATGGCTCTGCCTGTTCCTACAGTCCAAGGCTCCATGGTTCTGCCTGTTCCTACAGTCCAAGGCTCCATGGCTCTGCCTGTTCCTACAGTCCAAGGCTCCATGGCTCTGCCTGTTCCTACAGTCCAAGGCTCCATGGTTCTGCCTGTTCCTACAGCCCAAGGCTCCATGGCTCTGCCTGTTCCTACAGTACAAAGCTGCATGGCTCTGCCTGTTCCTAGAGTCCACGGCTCCATGGTTCTGCCTGTTCCTACAGTCCAAGGCTCCATGGCTCTGCCTGTTACTACAGTACAAAGCTGCATGGCTCTGCCTGTTCCTACAGTCCAAGGCTCCATGGCTCTGCCTGTTCCTACAGTCCAAGGCTCCATGGCTCTGCCTGTTCCTACAGTACAAAGCTGCATGGCTCTGCCTGTTCCTACAGTCCAAGGCTCCATGGTTCTACCTGTTCCTACAGTCCAAGGCTCCATGGCTCTGCCTGTTCCTACAGTCCAAGACTCCATGGCTCTGCCTGTTCCTACAGTCCAAGGCTCCATGGTTCTGCCTGTTCCTACAGTCCAAGGCTCCATGGCTCTGCCTGTTCCTACAGTCCAAGGCTCCATGGTTCTGCCTGTTCCTACAGTCCAAGGCTCCATGGCTCTGCCTGTTCCTACAGTCCAAGGCTCCATGGTTCTGCCTGTTCCTACAGTCCAAGGCTCCATGGTTCTGCCTGTTCCTACAGTCCAAGGCTCCATGGCTCTGCCTGTTCCTACAGTACAAAGCTGCATGGCTCTGCCTGTTCCTACAGTCCAAGGCTCCATGGCTCTGCCTGTTCCTACAGTACAAAGCTGCATGGCTCTGCCTGTTCCTACAGTCCAAGGCTCCATGGCTCTGCCTGTTCCTACAGTACAAAGCTGCATGGCTCTGCCTGTTCCTACAGTCCAAGACTCCACGGCTCTGCCTGTTCCTACAGTCCAAGACTCCATGGCTCTGCCTGTTACTACAGTACAAAGCTGCATGGCTCTGCCTGTTCCTACTGTCCAAGGCTCCATGGCTCTGCCTGTTCCTCCAGTCCAAGACTCCATGGCTCTGCCTGTTCCTACAGTCCAAGACTCCATGGCTCTGCCTGTTCCTACAGTCCAAGGCTCCATGGCTCTGCCTGTTCCTACAGTACAAAGCTGCATGGCTCTGCCTGTTCCTACAGTCCAAGGCTCCATGGTTCTGCCTGTTCCTACAGTCCAAGGCTCCATGGCTCTGCCTGTTCCTACAGTCCAAGGCTCCATGGCTCTGCCTGTTCCTACAGTCCAAGGCTCCATGGCTCTGCCTGTTCCTACAGTACAAAGCTGCATGGCTCTGCCTGTTCCTACAGTCCAAGGCTCCATGGCTCTGCCTGTTCCTACAGTACAAAGCTGCATGGCTCTGCCTGTTCCTACAGTCCAAGGCTCCATGGCTCTGCCTGTTCCTACAGTCCAAGGCTCCATGGTTCTGCCTGTTCCTACAGCCCAAGGCTCCATGGCTCTGCCTGTTCCTACAGTACAAAGCTGCATGGCTCTGCCTGTTCCTAGAGTCCACGGCTCCATGGTTCTGCCTGTTCCTACAGTCCAAGGCTCCATGGCTCTGCCTGTTACTACAGTACAAAGCTGCATGGCTCTGCCTGTTCCTACAGTCCAAGGCTCCATGGCTCTGCCTGTTCCTACAGTCCAAGGCTCCATGGCTCTGCCTGTTCCTACAGTACAAAGCTGCATGGCTCTGCCTGTTCCTACAGTCCAAGGCTCCATGGTTCTACCTGTTCCTACAGTCCAAGGCTCCATGGCTCTGCCTGTTCCTACAGTCCAAGACTCCATGGCTCTGCCTGTTCCTACAGTCCAAGGCTCCATGGTTCTGCCTGTTCCTACAGTCCAAGGCTCCATGGCTCTGCCTGTTCCTACAGTCCAAGGCTCCATGGTTCTGCCTGTTCCTACAGTCCAAGGCTCCATGGCTCTGCCTGTTCCTACAGTCCAAGGCTCCATGGTTCTGCCTGTTCCTACAGTCCAAGGCTCCATGGTTCTGCCTGTTCCTACAGTCCAAGGCTCCATGGCTCTGCCTGTTCCTACAGTACAAAGCTGCATGGCTCTGCCTGTTCCTACAGTCCAAGGCTCCATGGCTCTGCCTGTTCCTACAGTACAAAGCTGCATGGCTCTGCCTGTTCCTACAGTCCAAGGCTCCATGGCTCTGCCTGTTCCTACAGTACAAAGCTGCATGGCTCTGCCTGTTCCTACAGTCCAAGACTCCACGGCTCTGCCTGTTCCTACAGTCCAAGACTCCATGGCTCTGCCTGTTACTACAGTACAAAGCTGCATGGCTCTGCCTGTTCCTACTGTCCAAGGCTCCATGGCTCTGCCTGTTCCTCCAGTCCAAGACTCCATGGCTCTGCCTGTTCCTACAGTCCAAGACTCCATGGCTTTGCCTGTTCCTACAGTCCAAGGCTCCATGGCTCTGCCTGTTCCTACAGTACAAAGCTGCATGGCTCTGCCTGTTCCTACAGTCCAAGGCTCCATGGTTCTGCCTGTTCCTACAGTCCAAGGCTCCATGGCTCTGCCTGTTCCTACAGTCCAAGGCTCCATGGCTCTGCCTGTTCCTACAGTCCAAGGCTCCATGGCTCTGCCTGTTCCTACAGTACAAAGCTGCATGGCTCTGCCTGTTCCTACAGTCCAAGGCTCCATGGTTCTGCCTGTTCCTACAGTCCAAGGCTCCATGGTTCTGCCTGTTCCTACAGTCCAAGGCTCCATGGCTCTGCCTGTTCCTACAGTACAAAGCTGCATGGCTCTGCCTGTTCCTACAGTCCAAGGCTCCATGGCTCTGCCTGTTCCTACAGTACAAAGCTGCATGGCTCTGCCTGTTCCTACAGTCCAAGGCTCCATGGCTCTGCCTGTTCCTACAGTACAAAGCTGCATGGCTCTGCCTGTTCCTACAGTCCAAGACTCCGCGGCTCTGCCTGTTCCTACAGTCCAAGACTCCATGGCTCTGCCTGTTACTACAGTACAAAGCTGCATGGCTCTGCCTGTTCCTACTGTCCAAGGCTCCATGGCTCTGCCTGTTCCTCCAGTCCAAGGCTCCATGGCTCTGCCTGTTCCTACAGTCCAAGACTCCATGGCTCTGCCTGTTCCTACAGTCCAAGGCTCCATGGCTCTGCCTGTTCCTACAGTACAAAGCTGCATGGCTCTGCCTGTTCCTACAGTCCAAGGCTGCATGGTTCTGCCTGTTCCTACAGTCCAAGGCTCCATGGCTCTGCCTGTTCCTACAGTCCAAGGCTCCATGGCTCTGCCTGTTCCTACAGTCCAAGGCTCCATGGCTCTGCCTGTTCCTACAGTACAAAGCTGCATGGCTCTGCCTGTTCCTACAGTCCAAGGCTCCATGGCTCTGCCTGTTCCTACAGTCCAAGACTCCATGGCTCTGCCTGTTCCTACAGTCCAAGGCTCCATGGTTCTGCCTGTTCCTACAGTCCAAGGCTCCATGGTTCTGCCTGTTCCTACAGCCCAAGGCTCCATGGCTCTGCCTGTTCCTACAGTCCAAGGCTCCATGGCTCTGCCTGTTCCTACAGTCCAAGGCTCCATGGCTCTGCCTGTTCCTACAGTCCAAGACTCCATGGCTCTGCCTGTTCCTACAGTCCAAGGCTCCATGGCTCTGCCTGTTCCTACAGTACAAAGCTGCATGGCTCTGCCTGTTCCTACAGTCCAAGGCTCCATGGTTCTGCCTGTTCCTACAGTCCAAGGCTCCATGGCTCTGCCTGTTCCTACAGTCCAAGGCTCCATGGCTCTGCCTGTTCCTACAGTCCAAGGCTCCATGGCTCTGCCTGTTCCTACAGTCCAAGGCTCCATGGCTCTGCCTGTTCCTACAGTACAAAGCTGCATGGCTCTGCCTGTTCCTACAGTCCAAGGCTCCATGGTTCTGCCTGTTCCTACAGTCCAAGGCTCCATGGTTCTGCCTGTTCCTACAGTCCAAGGCTCCATGGCTCTGCCTGTTCCTACAGTACAAAGCTGCATGGCTCTGCCTGTTCCTACAGTCCAAGGCTCCATGGCTCTGCCTGTTCCTACAGTACAAAGCTGCATGGCTCTGCCTGTTCCTACAGTCCAAGGCTCCATGGCTCTGCCTGTTCCTACAGTACAAAGCTGCATGGCTCTGCCTGTTCCTACAGTCCAAGACTCCGCGGCTCTGCCTGTTCCTACAGTCCAAGACTCCATGGCTCTGCCTGTTACTACAGTACAAAGCTGCATGGCTCTGCCTGTTCCTACTGTCCAAGGCTCCATGGCTCTGCCTGTTCCTCCAGTCCAAGGCTCCATGGCTCTGCCTGTTCCTACAGTCCAAGACTCCATGGCTCTGCCTGTTCCTACAGTCCAAGGCTCCATGGCTCTGCCTGTTCCTACAGTACAAAGCTGCATGGCTCTGCCTGTTCCTACAGTCCAAGGCTCCATGGCTCTGCCTGTTCCTACAGTCCAAGGCTCCATGGTTCTGCCTGTTCCTACAGCCCAAGGCTCCATGGCTCTGCCTGTTCCTACAGTACAAAGCTGCATGGCTCTGCCTGTTCCTACAGTCCAAGGCTCCATGGCTCTGCCTGTTCCTACAGTACAAAGCTGCATGGCTCTGCCTGTTCCTACAGTCCAAGGCTCCATGGCTCTGCCTGTTCCTACAGTACAAAGCTGCATGGCTCTGCCTGTTCCTACAGTCCAAGGCTCCATGGCTCTGCCTGTTCCTACAGTCCAAGGCTCCATGGTTCTGCCTGTTCCTACAGCCCAAGGCTCCATGGCTCTGCCTGTTCCTACAGTACAAAGCTGCATGGCTCTGCCTGTTCCTAGAGTCCACGGCTCCATGGTTCTGCCTGTTCCTACAGTCCAAGGCTCCATGGCTCTGCCTGTTACTACAGTACAAAGCTGCATGGCTCTGCCTGTTCCTACAGTCCAAGGCTCCATGGCTCTGCCTGTTCCTACAGTCCAAGGCTCCATGGCTCTGCCTGTTCCTACAGTACAAAGCTGCATGGCTCTGCCTGTTCCTACAGTCCAAGGCTCCATGGTTCTACCTGTTCCTACAGTCCAAGGCTCCATGGCTCTGCCTGTTCCTACAGTCCAAGACTCCATGGCTCTGCCTGTTCCTACAGTCCAAGGCTCCATGGTTCTGCCTGTTCCTACAGTCCAAGGCTCCATGGCTCTGCCTGTTCCTACAGTCCAAGGCTCCATGGTTCTGCCTGTTCCTACAGTCCAAGGCTCCATGGCTCTGCCTGTTCCTACAGTCCAAGGCTCCATGGTTCTGCCTGTTCCTACAGTCCAAGGCTCCATGGGTCTGCCTGTTCCTACAGTCCAAGGCTCCATGGCTCTGCCTGTTCCTACAGTACAAAGCTGCATGGCTCTGCCTGTTCCTACAGTCCAAGGCTCCATGGCTCTGCCTGTTCCTACAGTACAAAGCTGCATGGCTCTGCCTGTTCCTTCAGTCCAAGGCTCCATGGCTCTGCCTGTTCCTACAGTACAAAGCTGCATGGCTCTGCCTGTTCCTACAGTCCAAGACTCCACGGCTCTGCCTGTTCCTACAGTCCAAGACTCCATGGCTCTGCCTGTTACTACAGTACAAAGCTGCATGGCTCTGCCTGTTCCTACTGTCCAAGGCTCCATGGCTCTGCCTGTTCCTCCAGTCCAAGACTCCATGGCTCTGCCTGTTCCTACAGTCCAAGACTCCATGGCTCTGCCTGTTCCTACAGTCCAAGGCTCCATGGCTCTGCCTGTTCCTACAGTACAAAGCTGCATGGCTCTGCCTGTTCCTACAGTCCAAGGCTCCATGGTTCTGCCTGTTCCTACAGTCCAAGGCTCCATGGCTCTGCCTGTTCCTACAGTCCAAGGCTCCATGGCTCTGCCTGTTCCTACAGTCCAAGGCTCCATGGCTCTGCCTGTTCCTACAGTACAAAGCTGCATGGCTCTGCCTGTTCCTACAGTCCATGGCTCCATGGTTCTGCCTGTTCCTACAGTCCAAGGCTCCATGGTTCTGCCTGTTCCTACAGTCCAAGGCTCCATGGCTCTGCCTGTTCCTACAGTACAAAGCTGCATGGCTCTGCCTGTTCCTACAGTCCAAGGCTCCATGGCTCTGCCTGTTCCTACAGTACAAAGCTGCATGGCTCTGCCTGTTCCTACAGTCCAAGGCTCCATGGCTCTGCCTGTTCCTACAGTACAAAGCTGCATGGCTCTGCCTGTTCCTACAGTCCAAGACTCCGCGGCTCTGCCTGTTCCTACAGTCCAAGACTCCATGGCTCTGCCTGTTACTACAGTACAAAGCTGCATGGCTCTGCCTGTTCCTACTGTCCAAGGCTCCATGGCTCTGCCTGTTCCTCCAGTCCAAGGCTCCATGGCTCTGCCTGTTCCTACAGTCCAAGACTCCATGGCTCTGCCTGTTCCTACAGTCCAAGGCTCCATGGCTCTGCCTGTTCCTACAGTACAAAGCTGCATGGCTCTGCCTGTTCCTACAGTCCAAGGCTGCATGGTTCTGCCTGTTCCTACAGTCCAAGGCTCCATGGCTCTGCCTGTTCCTACAGTCCAAGGCTCCATGGCTCTGCCTGTTCCTACAGTCCAAGGCTCCATGGCTCTGCCTGTTCCTACAGTACAAAGCTGCATGGCTCTGCCTGTTCCTACAGTCCAAGGCTCCATGGCTCTGCCTGTTCCTACAGTCCAAGACTCCATGGCTCTGCCTGTTCCTACAGTCCAAGGCTCCATGGTTCTGCCTGTTCCTACAGTCCAAGGCTCCATGGTTCTGCCTGTTCCTACAGCCCAAGGCTCCATGGCTCTGCCTGTTCCTACAGTCCAAGGCTCCATGGCTCTGCCTGTTCCTCCAGTCCAAGGCTCCATGGCTCTGCCTGTTCCTACAGTCCAAGACTCCATGGCTCTGCCTGTTCCTACAGTCCAAGGCTCCATGGCTCTGCCTGTTCCTACAGTACAAAGCTGCATGGCTCTGCCTGTTCCTACAGTCCAAGGCTCTATGGTTCTGCCTGTTCCTACAGTCCAAGGCTCCATGGCTCTGCCTGTTCCTACAGTCCAAGGCTCCATGGCTCTGCCTGTTCCTACAGTCCAAGGCTCCATGGCTCTGCCTGTTCCTACAGTCCAAGGCTCCATGGCTCTGCCTGTTCCTACAGTACAAAGCTGCATGGCTCTGCCTGTTCCTACAGTCCAAGGCTCCATGGTTCTGCCTGTTCCTACAGTCCAAGGCTCCATGGTTCTGCCTGTTCCTACAGTCCAAGGCTCCATGGCTCTGCCTGTTCCTACAGTACAAAGCTGCATGGCTCTGCCTGTTCCTACAGTCCAAGGCTCCATGGCTCTGCCTGTTCCTACAGTACAAAGCTGCATGGCTCTGCCTGTTCCTACAGTCCAAGGCTCCATGGCTCTGCCTGTTCCTACAGTACAAAGCTGCATGGCTCTGCCTGTTCCTACAGTCCAAGACTCCGCGGCTCTGCCTGTTCCTACAGTCCAAGACTCCATGGCTCTGCCTGTTACTACAGTACAAAGCTGCATGGCTCTGCCTGTTCCTACTGTCCAAGGCTCCATGGCTCTGCCTGTTCCTCCAGTCCAAGGCTCCATGGCTCTGCCTGTTCCTACAGTCCAAGACTCCATGGCTCTGCCTGTTCCTACAGTCCAAGGCTCCATGGCTCTGCCTGTTCCTACAGTACAAAGCTGCATGGCTCTGCCTGTTCCTACAGTCCAAGGCTCCATGGTTCTGCCTGTTCCTACAGTCCAAGGCTCCATGGCTCTGCCTGTTCCTACAGTCCAAGGCTCCATGGCTCTGCCTGTTCCTACAGTCCAAGGCTCCATGGCTCTGCCTGTTCCTACAGTACAAAGCTGCATGGCTCTGCCTGTTCCTACAGTCCAAGGCTCCATGGCTCTGCCTGTTCCTACAGTCCAAGACTCCATGGCTCTGCCTGTTCCTACAGTCCAAGGCTCCATGGTTCTGCCTGTTCCTACAGTCCAAGGCTCCATGGTTCTGCCTGTTCCTACAGCCCAAGGCTCCATGGCTCTGCCTGTTCCTACAGTCCAAGGCTCCATGGCTCTGCCTGTTCCTACAGTCCAAGACTCCATGGTTCTGCCTGTTCCTACAGTCCAAGGCTCCATGGCTCTGCCTGTTCCTATAGTACAAAGCTGCATGGCTCTGCTTGTTCCTACAGTCCAAGGCTCCATGGTTCTGCCTGTTCCTACAGTCCAAGGCTCCATGGCTCTGCCTGTTCCTACAGTACAAAGCTGCATGGCTCTGCCTGTTCCTACAGTCCAAGGCTCCATGGTTCTACCTGTTCCTACAGTCCAAGGCTCCATGGCTCTGCCTGTTCCTACAGTCCAAGGCTCCATGGCTCTGCCTGTTCCTACAGTCCAAGGCTCCATGGCTCTGCCTGTTCCTACAGTCCAAGGCTCCATGGCTCTGCCTGTTCCTACAGTCCAAGGCTCCATGGCTCTGCCTGTTCCTACAGTACAAAGCTGCATGGCTCTGCCTGTTCCTACAGTCCAAGGCTCCATGGTTCTACCTGTTCCTACAGTCCAAGGCTCCATGGCTCTGCCTGTTCCTACAGTCCAAGGCTCCATGGCTCTGCCTGTTCCTACAGTCCAAGGCTCCATGGCTCTGCCTGTTCCTACAGTCCAAGGCTCCATGGCTCTGCCTGTTCCTACAGTCCAAGGCTCCATGGCTCTGCCTGTTCCTACAATAGAAACTGATGAACTTGAGCCTGTGCCAAGTGAACAGGCAGATTCATTGAAGCTATACTGTCACTCACCACAAAACCAAAATACATACAGTGCTTCTCTAAGAGATAAGATTAAAAAAATCAGGGAATTAGGGAAGAGCAGGGAGGGTAACGCCCTTGTTGGGAGTGACTGTAAACAACTGAAACTACAGAACATTCTGTAAACCATTAAGAAAATCAGATCACATGTGCGGTGTGTGCAGGACAAGGGCAGACAATCTGCCAGCTAACCACTGGAGTCTTTCATCCTATGAAAACATTGCAATCTGATCCGGGCTGCTTAAACTCCCCACTCGAAGCCTCTTTGTGTGCCAACCACTGCAGTTCAATTGGAGCTGTCAGGATAAATAATGTCTGCCTGTCTGCTTCTGCAAAGTGATGTTTTATTAAAGTCATCAAGCATGCACTGGGATTGAACGAAGAGATCATTGGGAGACACTTGCTGTCTGTGATGGGACTAGAATATTGCCCAGCCCCAACCTTAACAAATCACAATGGCGGTGAGGAATTATCCCAGGGTACTAACAGTAGCAACTGTAGCTGGCTTCCGAAGAAATAATTAGCAGAAATGGACAGGCACAAAACATTTCATTTCCAGGGGACCTGAATAGACAATTCCTCATCATTTGGTCACATAGTCACTTTGCAGTCTGATTACGGGCTAATTGAGGGCTAATACCTTCAACACCAACACCTGTAGCAAATCTTCACCCAGATAAATGTCTTCAAGGGCCTCCACACCCTTAGGTTGCATGTGTTCCAGGAATCTGGAGAAGGATTTGATGTGCTTCTACTGGCATTGCATATTAAGGTGGTGCATTGAGGGCGAGCTTACTGGACACTAATGGCATTAAAGGTCATTTTAAACATTTTGAAAGGTGGCATTGAAATAAAATGGTGAGATATTACATTTGTTTCTGTCAAACTGGGAACAATGTGTTAAAGAACAGTGAGATAAGAAAGCAGGGAGAGGCGTAGAAGGAGACACGGAGGAGGGCAGTGGATTAAGAGATGAGGGAGAAGGGAAAAATGGTAGAATGTGAAAAGGGGACAGAAATACAGAATGAGGTGGTTAGGAGTGCAAGGCTGGGGAGGAGTTCCAGGGGGATAAAAAAAAAGACAAAGTGTGCAGCAGGAAGAGAAAAGGCAACAATCTCAAACAGAAGGTCGAGAAGAAATGACACAGTAGGGATCAGGAGGATGGGTGAAAGTACAACAGGATGAGAATGAAGAAGATGCAAAGGGTGCAAGTGGATGGAGAGTCAGCACAGGGGAGAAGAAAGAGTGAAAAGAAAAGAAGAGAGGGAGGAGGAGGATAAAGAAATGGAGAATAGACAGGAAGAGGAGAAAGATGGACAGAAATGATGAAAGAAGGGAGAAGGAAAGGGAAGCTGAAAGAAGAGAGGAAAACGGAGAATGAAGAGAGGAAGAGAAGGACAGAGAAAGGTAGAAAGCAGAAAAGAAAAGTGAGTTGAAGGGAGGGGAAAGAGAAAAAACGGTGAAGGAAATGGCTAGTAAGACCAATGAGAAAAAGAGGAAAAGTAAAATAGAGATTCATTTCAACACTGAAGTGAATGGACCCAACTCTAAATACAAATAACAAAATCCCAGAGTGCCCGAGCCAGATATAATGCCGGGTTACCACCATTAATTCCATGAAATAATATATGGCATAATCCCGTATAAAGCTTTCAAAGTATCTTTCTTCAATATTTCTGAATTAAACATTGCAGTAAGATACCATTCTGAGACTAATTCTGCAGTAAATTATCAACTATAGCACGCTGACCACCATCCGCACCTTCCCCATTGTTTCTAGGTTCCATCCCCACTGGCGCTAGCTGTCCATTGGCATCTTATCTAAATAAACATGCCTTTCACATGGAAATGAAGTCAGGAAGTGCTGGCCAGCACTTCCACCATAGGAGGTAGAGACGCCATTGTTCAACACTGTGCTTTTAAATACTTTTTAAAACCAGAAGTAAATTTTTTTGTTCAGTGGAAATGAGTAAATTTCAGAAATCAAAGAAAATTGCTGAAGAATTGTTAGTGACAGGCCACGGTGAGTATGAAGCCAAATAAAAAGGTTGGAGCATGCTGCACATCTGCCAATCAGTGCCAGAAAGAAGAAACACAGGCCTACATGTAGGTTAGAATCTCAGTCTTCAGGGGAACATATGTGGCAAGACTGCACACGTAGCTCAGGCAAAAATTATTACCCAAATTACAAACTTGTCTCCTGTTCTTACAAAGTGAATCTGCAACAATGTCTTTGGTTACATAACAATAGCTGGAAACACTCCTCAACCTGAAATTTCACCCCTCTCTTTCTCCACAGATGCTGCTTGACCTGCTGAGTGTTTCCACCTTCTCCTACGTTGTGTTAATGAAAGCAGGTGTAAGCATTGTAATCTGATGGCTCCCAACTAATATCAGTCAAGCTGCAGGCATGACATGATCTGTTTGGACGTATGACCGGATTAATTGATGATTGTATGGATCAGACTGCACAGTGGTATAGAAAGTGGGGTTCTCTGTGTGGAGTTCACATATTCTCTGGGTGCTTCTGTTTCCACCAACATCCCAAAGAGTTAAGGCCACAAAATATAGGAGCAGAATTAGGCCATTCAGCCCATCAAGTCTGATCCGCCATTCCATCATGTTGGATCTCAGATCCCACTCAACTCCATTCACCTTATTTCTCGCCATATCCTTTGATGCTCTGACCGATCAGGAAACTATCAACTTCCACCTTAAATATACACATGGACTTGGCCTCCACTGCAGTCTGTGGCAGAGCATTCCACAGATTCACCACTCTCTGGCTAAAAAAATTCCTCCTTATCTCTGTTTGAAAAGTTTGCCCCTCAATTTGGAGGCTGTGCCCTTCAGTTCGAGATCCCCCGCAACAGGAAACATCCTCTCCGCATCCACCCTATCTAGTCCTCTCAACATTCAGTAAGTTTTCTAAAGTCCAGTGAGTACAGGCCCAAAGCTGCCAAACACGCCTCATATATTGACCCCCTTCATTTCCAGAATCATCCTCGTTAACCCACTCTGGACTCTCTCCAATGATAACACATCCTTTCTGAGATATGGGTCCAAAACTGTTGACAGTACTCCAAGTGCAGCTTGATTATAAAGGCTCAGCATTATCTCTTTGCTTTTATATTCTATTCTCCTTGAAATAAATGCCAACGTTCCATTTGCCATCTTTACCACAGACTCAACCTATAAATTAACCTTCTGGGAGTCTTGCACAAGGACTCCTAAGTCCCTCTGCACCTCTGATGTTTGAACCTTCTTCCCATTCAGTTAAGTTTCCGCACTACTGTTCCTTTTACCAAGACACATTATCCTATACTTCCCAACACTGTGTTCCATCCGCCACTTTTTTGCCCATTCTTCCAATTTGTCTGTCTTGCTGCAATCGCATTGCTTCCTCAGCACTACCTACCCCTCCACCTATCTTTGTATCATACTGCATATGTGGGGTAGAATAATTGGCCATTGTATTCTGCTCTTTGTGGTGAATGATACGTTCGAGGAAAAAGTGGATGGGAATGTCGGGGGGGGGATAAAATTAATTAGTAATAACAGAATTTTGTTTCATGGTCAGCACTGATTTGGCAACTGAAGACTTTGTCTAAATATTGGGTGACTCTAACACTATAATACTGATACTAGCTTTACATTCTGGATTTAATTACCAGAAGTTACTGGCTCCATATCCACTAATTTAACCACAGAGTACTGTGGCTTATTACAGGCTGTAGGACACTGTAATGATGAAACTTCACCAATGTAACCCTTGGGAATAGGTTTTTGTGCTACTCCTTTTTTGTTAAAGAACAGCCAATCCTACATTACATTCAGAAAATTCTATGTCTATGCTCAGATGTGTCATCCTGAGTGCAAGCAACAAGACTTCTCTTTTATTTTCTTGAAGTACCAAGCTGTATACCAGCAATGGCTGGGAATGGCTGATTAATAGGCAGGCAACGGGACAAAAGGCTGGAGGTTCACTCAAGGTTCGCAAAGGGTAGCTGTGAGTAATGGTCACTCTTCTGAAAGTGATGGAAGTGGGATTTCTGTAAAGGTCATTAAAAAAAAGAAACTGCTGGAAATACTCAGCAGGTCGGGCGTCATCTGTAGAAAGAGGGGCAGAGGGACAGTCAAAATCCCTTTGCCGTAAAGTGCTTTGCTGGCCATTTTGAGGCTGTGGTTCCCATGTCTGTGTTTCCTTTGGCTTTTGAGTGTAATTGGAAAGAGTTTTGCTGGAGGACAAGGACCAACAGCAGCTGTATTCCAGCTGCTACGAGGCATGGTTGCAAGGGTTGTGCCATGCATGAGATGTGAACTGAGGCACAACACTCAGGAGGGGCTAACACTGATTCGTGAGTCAACATCACATAGGTATAAATACTCCTTTGCCAGCAAAGAATTGTGTTTTGGTCACGAGGGAGGTTGATCCCCACCATGTTGAGGTGGGTGTCAAGGGGCAGTGTGAATGTGGAGTGATCCCGTCTGGCCAGATACTACTCATTGGATCCAAGGCCCAAAATCTCTTTTGGAAGCTGGGGCAATGGACAGTGAAGGGTTTTGCCGGAGTCATTTGCCTGCCTCTTTTCCAGAGGGTACATCCATGCTGGGTGTCTCGAGAGAAGCAGCACATGATATCCATGGCACAAATGGGGAATTTCTGGGACCAACAGACAATTCAGGAGCTTTAGTGAGATCTAGATTGTGGAGACTATGTTCTAGTCTGTAACAGTAGGTAACAGGTATTGTGAAGTACTGTAACTTCGTAATAATGTGAGCATGTAATCACTGTATAAACAACCCTTGGAAAAGGAAGAGGAAAAAAAGGAGAACAGACATTGCAAACAGAGTAATAGCCTCATACAGCATGGAAATAGGTCCTTCAGCCCAAATGGTCCATGCCGACCATGTTGCCCATTGGCCTGTGTTTGGCCCATAAACCTTCTATCCAGGAACCATTGACCCGTCCACATCGAAACATAGAAAACCTACAGCACAGTACAGGCCCTTCAGCCCACAATGCTGTGCCGAACATGTACTTACTTTAGAAATTACCTCCGGTTACCCATAGTCCTCTATTTTTCTAAGCTCCATGCACCTATCCAGGAGTCTCTTAAAAGACCCTATTGTATCCGCCTCCACCACCACCGCCAGCAGCCCATTCCACCTACTCACTACCCTCTGCATAAAAAACTTACCCCTGACATCTCCTCTGTACCTACTTACAAGCACCTTAAAACTGTGCCGTCTCGTGTTAGCCATTTCAGCCCTGGGAAAAAGCCTCTGGCTATCCACACAATCAATGGCTGTCATCATCTTTTCAGGTTACCTCTCATCCTCCATCGCTCCAAGGAGAAAAGGCCAAATTCCCTCAATTTAAGTCTCATAAGGCATGCTCCCCAATCCAGGCAATATCCTTGTAAATCTCCTCTGCACCCTTTCTATAGTTTCCACATCCTTCTGGTAGTGAGGTGACCAGAACTGAGCACAGTACTCCAAGTGGGGTCTGACCAGGGTCCTATATAGAAAGATTAGTTGTTTGCAGGCTTTCATTGTCATTTTGATCTGAAAAGAAACAGCTTTAAGCTAGAAATCTGTATGTGCACAATAAATGTGTGTGTATATGTGCATGTGTGTGCGTGCGTGTGTGTTTATGCGTGCATCCGAGTCTGCGGCTATATGTGCATGTTTGTGTATTTATGCCTGTGGCCATTACCATTGCATTGTGATCCTGAACACAGTGGCAGCGTGCTGACTGTGTGACTGGTGAGGGACACGGGATGATCTGACAGCAGCTGGAAGGCCTTGCTGTTCATCAGGTGGACCTCCTGGGTCCTGGAAGCCAGCTGGTGCCAGGCTGGTTGACAACAGAGTGGTGTATCAATAACAACAGCCCATCTGCAGGGGGGCTCCTCAATGCCTTAACGCCCTGCAACACAAACCCGGTGCAGGCTGCTCGGGCAACCACCCACATGCCATCCGTCAATAAAACTGCAGAAATCACAACACAGTAATTTATCTCTGAGCTCAGCAACTGAAGGGTACAGGGTGCAGGCGGTCTCCATCTGTGCAGATAATAACCTCTGCCCTGAGACCTACACATATATTGGAACAGTATATTAAACAGTAAATCTTAAATTTACAACTTCCAGCTGAAATGATGGCAACAACAGAGCCTATTGATTGGATTTCAATCTTCAGCTCATGTTGCAATATCTTTTACTTGATATAAAACCCATCTAAATGCTTTGATTAGATTCCAGCTTGCAACCCAGTCTGTTACTTGGGATATCATCAATGCAAATTCCTCAACTTATATTCCTGAATGGAACTCTTCCCTGCAAGTTTTTCCATCGCTGCCGTTACAACATCTGAGGGCAAGAACCCAGATTACAGTTTGTCGATACAGCAGTGCTGGATTAGGCACTGATTAGAATTATCAACGTTCTACATGGGTAGCTGCATCATCTGGGATGAGTCTGCATTGCGGTACCAAGGCAGTGCTGCAGAATCACAGATGTGTGAATCTTTCATCAAAGAATCCATCTGCCCTTCTCAGGCACGATTATGAGGATGATCAGGGTTCATGATATCCTAGCCATGATTACTGACAGAGCTGCGTAGCTAATGGAGCTGCTGCCTCAGCGCTCGAGTTCCGATCCTGATCTCCAGCACTGCCTATGTGGAGTTTGCATATCCCTCCCTGGGTGACCCAGGGTGACCCTGCTTCCACTCAGATCCCAGAGACCGGCAAGTTGGTAAGCCAATTGGGAAGTGTGTTTGAGCAATAAAACCTTGGGGGTACTTGATGGGAATGTGGGGAGACTACGATGTGACTTCGGGTAGATGGAGCTCGTCAGCCTGGGAAGGCAGTCCATCCAAGAGAGGGTAACTCTGATTTCAAACCTCTGCTGCCTTGTGGCCATACCCACTGATGGGAAAGGCTTCGGGAGTAAACCCTGAGGAAAAATCCAGAGCTAGAGTCCCTAAGGCAGTCCGATGTTGCCTTCAACCTTGTTCTGGCAACTCCTGCGATGACACTGGTGCCAAGCCATGTCGGCCTTTGCCCTTCCCGTGCACCACATCGGTGTCGTGGAGAGGGGAGACTTGCAGCATGGGCAACTGCTGGTCTTCCATACAACCTTGCCCAGGCCTGCACCCTGGAGAGGACACTCCAGCGTCGCCTCACCGCGACGGCACAACACGGAAAGCAGCAGTCTACCAGTTATTCTGCTCTACCAACACAGACTGAAGCAAGACTTTCCAGGCGCAGATCCATGGTCTCGCGAGACTAATGGATGCCACCACGACGTGACTGGGTGCTCTGTGCAAATGCTGGGCTGGCGGTGGGGGGAGCTCCTCTTTCTGTGCTGTCTGACCACGGAGAGATATAGGATGGAAATAGGCTATTGGCTCACAGAGGCTTTACTGACCATCAACAAACTATATTATCCTATGTGATTCATTTGTCTTCCATTTTCCCACATTCCCTTCAATCAGCCTCAGACTCCACAGCTCACTACACAACATGTACAGCGGCCCATTATTCTACTAAGTAGGAGAAACTGGGGGAACTCGCACTGTCAAGGAAGAAGGTGCAGACTCTACACCAACCATACCCCAGGTCAGGACTGAACTCAGGTCTCTGGAGCTGTGAGATAGTGGCTCCACCACCCGTGCCACTCAGCTGCCCCAAGTGACCAAGATTACTATCTTTCCAGGTTTTTCAGTCATTAGTATACTATAGTTTGTGAGAGTTTCATTCAAATTGTCCCTAACCATTTTCTGCAACAGTACTGACAATTCTGGAGTACTTGATAGGCAAGAGGGTTATTCAGCATAGGTGCAAACTTCCCAGTATAAGCTTAACAGTTATTGGATGGGGAAAAGTCTGGCTTTGGCTCTCAGTGCTAAGGTGTGTCGAGGTGTTAGCCACTTCTCTGCTCTCCTGATTGATCTTACTGAAGCAGAACATTTCAAGGGATGAGAACTAGCGGTCAACATTTATGCCCACATGCAGATAGTAACTCAAAGTTCTCTGATATCTTTCACTCCTGCTCAAAACTAGGGCCCGCTCTGTAATTCTTTCATCCTTTTAGTGGTTCTGAAGTCTGCGAGACCCAGCCCTATTCCATCCTGTTGGCCTTAGTGGTGCTCCGTACGAAGGGTCTCAGTCTTTTCTGAGACCTAGCTTAATTATCCAGATTCTGCACAATTACTGGATAACTATACCTTGGGGAAGGTGTAGCATCTGCTTCAGCACCCCTCCCTCCCTTCTGATCAGGGTCACGGGAAGCCATGGGAGCATGTGGTGGATGGTCATATGAATAGCTGCTGCATTTCATCATTTCTGGTTACGCGACCACCGATGCCAGGCAGATGATCTCTGAAGAGTATTGACAATGGATGAGTTCATGAGCTGGGTTTAGATTAGATCATCTTGGTTTCTGGCACAGAGGTCAGTGACTCAAGGGAGATCTTGCCCCATGTTCGTTGTGGCCCCACAACACCAGAAACGGACCATGGAGTAAGTGACCTGGTCCTTCAAACTTGCACTATCATTAACTGTACTGTGACCATGGTTGATCCGTCCCAAATCCCACCTTTCATCTCAGCCAGTACCATATAGGCTTCTAATTCCCTGATCTTTAAGTACCTGCAGGAACCTGGGTCAAACCTAAGCTTGGCTGCTGGCTGTGTGCAGGCTGTACTTTCTCTTCATTAATGTGACTACGCCTCCTCTGGGTACCCTTGTTTCTTCCCGCATCCCAAGGACATGCACACTGCTAGGTTAATTGACCACTGTAATTTGCCCCTGGTGTGTAGATGGGAGACAGAATCTGGGAGAAGTTGATGAGATTGTGGGGAGAATAAAAAATTGAATTTAAGCAAATAAGTCATTGATGGTTGGCAATACATCGAAAGGATTAATGCACTGAATGATTGATACACAAACTGCATCGGGGTACAAGGAGGTTTACATTTGTCGAGTAACCAGGGAAATGGTACCGCAGCATTAAAACCAGGACCAACAGGCTCCGGGACAGCTTCTTCCACCAGGCCATCAGACTGATTAATTCATGCTGACACAATTGTATTTCTAAGCTATATTGACTGTTCTGTTGTATATCTTACTGTACATACTATTTATTACAAATTATTGCACATTGCACATTCAGGTGGTGATGTACATAAAGATTTTTACTCTTCCTGTATGTGAAGGATTTAAGAAATAAAGTCAATCCAATTCAATAATACCACCTGAATGCTGGATACTGTATAGCAACAGACTACAGATATCTGACATAACTGATGGGAATACTCAGCAGACTGGGAAGCCTCTACACAGAAAAGAAAAGAGAGATAATGTTTCAGATCAGTAACACTTCATCAGAACTTAGCCATCTGCTTCCCTCTCCACAGATGCTGCCTGACCTGATGAGTTTCCCCATTACATTCTATTTTTTAGTGGCTGATGTGTTTCATTCAGGATATGGAAATGATCTTTTCCCTCATGATATCAATCGATTAAATTCTTAGGCAGCATTTTTCAGAATGTGAAATAAATTATTTACAGCAGCTGAAAGCAGTGCTGTTGTAAAATCGCCTTCCCAGTGCCCTTCACATCCAAGGAAACCCAGAGCTGCCACTGTCTTTGGAGATGATCGGAGACAATTATGGATAGATACTTCCTTTAGTAATTTTCTCTGGGCTGGCTCGCAGTGGTTGCAATGTTGTATGTAGCTATGAATCTAATGGGAGATTCATCAAAAGATAGTCCACCAGGTCCTGGCATCTGAACTACAAGAGAAGCAAAATGAAAAAGTAGCAGAATTCCCAGTGGCAAAAGGAGAAAAGGAATCCCAGTGAATATAGTTCCCAGCTCTCCTGTATGAGATCGAGGTGCACTGTCTCCTACATCCTAGAGTTGTGTTTCAGTGGTCTAGACACAATTCCATCATTGTGGCCATAATTTAAAGGACGAATAATTAATCTACTCCTAATTACAAAAGTCCTATGTAACAATAGGTTGCAAAATCCTGAACAGCTAAATAATCTGACAAACATGTCATTGCTTTTAAATAAGGAGCCTCTATATTTATTTGGATTCAGCCCAAAACCTCATGGGCATATCACCTCTCCCCTATCAAGAAGGCAATATCTGCCAAAGATGCCCATCATCTCACAGGTACCATTAGGCAGGAGATACAGGAACCTACAGACCCAGACTGCCAGGTTCTAGAACAGCGTATTCCCTTCAACCATTTGGTTCCTGAACCAACTAGCACAACTCTAATCACAACAGCTTAGTAATATGACAGCCACTCTGGTCACTTAGCATTAAAATGGACTTTTTGTGCTAACTGTGACTGTACAGTAGGGTTTTCATTCTACCCGTACATACATATGCTGTGTATATGACAAGAAACTCTGCTTTGACTTTTGACTTCATACAAGGCTGAAATCTTCCTGGAAGGAACGCTCGCTGGAGTGAAAACATTTTAAATACTAAGAACCTGAATCTTGAATCTTCTGAATTTTCATCTTGATTTCCTTACATTTCCATCACACTTCTGGTAAGAATCCAATTGCCTAATAGCAGACTTTGAGAGGGAACACACTGCCTTCTTATGTTGCTCCAAGGTGTTATGTGTAAAATATATCAACTGGAGTCATTGGCATTCGTCTCTTCTGTGTCATCAAGACACTCATTGAAAGAACAGCCTGTGCCTTCTATTCGTAAAACTTTCCAGAGAATGTGGGAATTGTGATAGGCCTAAAAGGTTTGATCTTTCAATAAACTCTGAACAATCAATGCTATCATGCTCTATTAATCCATTCAATTTTCCAGCATGAAGAAACAGATACTTGCCCTCCGGACTCAATAATATACTCAACAAATTCAGATAACCAGCTTTCTTGTTTATGTCAGAACTGGCCTGTTGTGATGCAAGATGATTTCTCTTCCCACTGATGCTGATGAGCTGAGTGTTTCTAGCACTAGAATAGTTCATCTGCTTCCGTTATTCAACCCTGATCTGCTATCCCCTACACCAAGCTTGCTTGTGACAACATGTTTGGCCCTCTCTTCCTATAACAACCCCTCTCTACTTTAAGTGTTATTGCAAGCCTCGCCCACATCTAGGTCATTTAGGAATGATAGGACCTGAAGCCTGAAATGAAAATCCTACCTACACAGCTCATTTAAACCTGAGCCATGCCAGGGGATGCTCAAATTACCTTGCTACTGATCTGACCATTGTCAAGAATCACACTCTGGTTGATGGCTACTATCCAAACAGGCTCACCACAACAGTTGGATGCCCAGGCATCTGTCTATTCAACCTTAAAAACTTATTCCTCAATTCATAAGAACATGCTTATTTAACAAGGAAATTAATATTTGAGGTTAATGTCCTTTCACCTGAGGCACCTTGACTCTGCTTCTCTCTCCAGATATGCTCCCCAAATCTGCTGGGTATTTCCAGTATCTTTATTTTGATTCCATTCAAGTGAGTGCTGTTGAGCTCTAGCTGGCTTTAAGTGCGCTAGGTGGTGGAGACAACATTGATTGCAATTGCCGTTGCTCAGCACGGGGATGGGCAGCAAAATGCTTGGCTCTTTGGGTGAGGTGCCTCAGAGGCAGGGTAATGTCTGTTGTAGCAAGAGTCATTGGCTGTAGAGGCCCGTCACACAGCTAGAGCACAGGATGGTGGGAGTGGCAAAACCTTTACTGTTTATTACTGTTTTGAATCAATTGATACTCCTGCAGACATTTCCAAAGAACAGTAAGAGTCTTTGAGCATTTGATGTAAGCTTTCCCCACTCTCCAGAGGAATAGGGCCAATAATGCGTGAGCGGAAAGCAGAATCTAACTTCAAGCAAATCAGGGAAATTGTTTTCCTAAATCTGACTTTCTTTACCCAACCAAAAGGATTATGATGCTTGTAGCTAGTCATCAACTGTGTAAGACTTTCTTGGCACTGTACATAAAGCAGGCTGATTAAATTTAAACCCTGCAATCTTCCACTATCACATGAATCACTGCGTAATGCTTGACAAGATTATTGTCAACAAGCAATGAACTCAATTCTGTCCATCTTTTTCTCACACGCTATTTGCTTCCCTTTCATCTGTGAGGTTTATAAAAAGCTGATAAACCTACACATTATGCACCCCAAAAGGGTCACAGAGTGCATGATATACCAACAACTGATGGTAATATTCGCCGTTCCTGGACCTTGCCATTGCTTAGGGGACTTGGTGAGTGATGAAATAAAATGGATGGAGGAACAGGCCCCCCCATGCTCTGCCCTTCAATAAGGGCATGGCTAATCTTCGTCTTGGTGCCAGTTTTCTGCACCATCCTCGGCCCTGGATTCCTTTCACATCCACAATCTACTGAAGTCTGTGCTGGACTATACTCAGCGATGGGACCTCCACAGCCCTCTTTGGTTGCTAATTCCAAAACTTCCTCTTATCTCAGGAAGGAAAATTTTTCTCATCTCTGTCCTGGACAGCCAACCTTTGACGCTCTGAATCCTGGTTCTAGATGCCCCTCCCAGGGGAAACACCATCCCCTTCTCTGCCCTGTCGAGGTTGGGGTTGGTGTGAGATAAGAGGCAAGGCTGGTGGTCCGGGTGGAGGAAGCAGTGGTGGCAGTCTGATTAGGCCAGCAGTTGGCACTTTGGGAAAGAAGTGTGGTTGGGAATGGAAAAAAAAAATCAAAAACAGGGTTTTCAACTGGGGAAGCTAGTCTATAGTGAAGTCTCACGGAGTTTAGAATGTCTGGACCAGTGAGGGATTGAATTCAATAGATGATGGGTTGTTCGTTTATTCATTTTCAAGATCTAAGGGTCATTGGGAAGGCCAGCATTTATCGTCCATCCTTATTTATTGCCCATGCTTCGCCTACTGCTCCACTCTCTCCATATTCACAATTGCGTGGCTAAGCCCGGGTCAGACGCTACCAAGGACACCACTGTTGCTGGTAGAAATCTCAGATGGCATTGAGAAGGCTTAAAAGATCATCCGGTTGAGTAACATCAGAACAACAACCTTCCACTCAATGACAGTACGAGCAAGGAACTGAATGTGGATTTCAGGAGCGGGAAGTCAGGAAAACTCACACCAGTCCTCACTGACTAGTCAGTACTGGAATGGATGAGCAGCTGCAAGTTCCTCAGTGTCCACACCTTGGAGGATCTAGACTGGGCCCAACATATTGATGCAATCATGAAGAAGGCACACCAGCGGCTATACTTTGTTCAGAGTTTGAGATCTGGCACATCACAAAGACTCTTAAACATTTCTCCGGATGTATGGTGGAGGGTGTTCTGCCTGGCTGTAACACAGCCTGGTGTGAAGGCTCCTCTAGGATCTCAAGAAGCTGCAGAGAGTTACAGGCTCAACCAGCACCAACAGGGGTACAACCTTGCCCAACATCAGGACATCTTCGAGAAGTAATGCCTCAAGAAGGTGGTATCCTTCATTAAGGATCCTCACCATCTGGGAAACGTCCTCATCACAGATGTACTACAGGAACCTGATGCCACACAGCTCAATGATTTAGAAACAGCTTCCTCCCCGCCACCCTCAGATTTCTGAATGGCCCAGAAACCCATGCTATTCCTTCTGGTTTGTACTGTTTGCACTATATACAGTGGCACGCAAAAGTCTGGGCACCCCTTGTCAAAATTTCTGTTACTGTGAATAGCTAAGCGAGTAAAAGATGAGCAACACACATCAAAGTAGCTGGTGAACGCAGCAGCCCAGGCAGCATCTCTAGGAAGAGGTACAGTCGACGTTTCAGGACAAGACCCTTCGTCAGGACCAACTGAAGGAAGAGTTAGTAAGAGATTTGACAGTGGGAGGGGGAGGGGGAGATCCAAAATGATAGGAGAAGACAGGAGGGGGAGGGATGGAGCCGAGAGCTGGACAGGTGATTGGGAAAGGGGATATGAGAGGATCATGAGACAGGGGGTCCAGGGAGAAAGACACCTCCCCCTCGTACCCCATCCGTTATTTATTTTTGTACACACATTCTTTCTTTCTCTCACTCTCCTTTTTCTCCCTCTGTCCCTCTGACTATACCCCTTGCCCATCCTCTGGGTTCCCCTCCCACCTTGTCTTTCTCCCCGGACCTCCTGTCCCATGATCCTCTCATATCCCCTTTGCCAATCACCTGTCCAGCTCTTGGCTCCATCCCTCCCCCTCCAGTCTTTTCCTATCATTTTGGATCTCCCCCTCCCCCTCCCACTTTCAAATCTTACTAACTCTTCCTTCAGTTAGTCCTGACGAAGGGTCTCGGCCTGAAACGTTGACTGTACCTCTTCCTAGAGATGCTGCCTGGCCTGCTGCGTTCACCAGCAACTTTGATGTGTGTTGCTTGAATTTCCAGCATCTGCAGAATTCCTATTGTTTGCGAGTAAAAGATGACTTGATTTCCAAAAGGCATAATTAAAGTTGACACATTTCTTTAATATTTTAAGCAAGATTACTTTTTTATTTCCATCTTTTACAGTTTCAAAATAACAAAAAAGGAAAAGGGCCCGAAGCAAAAGTTTGGGCACCTTGCTTGCTCAGTACTTAGTAACTTTGGCAATGATCACAGCCTGTAAACACTTTCTGTAGCCAGCTAAGAGTCTTTCAATTCTTGTTGGAGGGATTTTTGCCCATTCTTACTTGCAAAAGGCTTCCAGTTCTGTGAGATTCTTGGGCTGTCTTGCATGCACTGCTCTTTTGAGGTCTATCGACAGATTTTCCATGATGTTTAGGTCAGGGGACTGTGAGGGCCATGGCAAAAACCTTCAGCTTGTGCCTCTTGAGGTGGTCCATTGTGGATCTTGAGGTCTGTTTAGGTTCATTATCCTGTTGTAGAAGCCATCCTCTTTTCATCTTCAGCTTTTTTCCAGACAGTGTGATGTTTGCTTCCAGAATTTGCTGGTATTTAATTGAATTCAGTCTTCCCTCTACCAGTAAATGTTCCCCGTGCCACTGGCTGCAACACAAGCCCAAAGCATGATCGATCCACCCCCGTGCTTAACAGTTGGAGAGGGGTTCTTTTCATGAAATTCTGCACCCTTTTTTCTCCAAACATACCTTTGCTCATTGCAGTCAGAAAGTTCTATTTTAACTTCATCAGTCCACAGGACTTGTTTCCAAAATGCATCACACTTGTTTAGGTGTTCCTTTGCAAACTTCTGATGCTGAATTTTGTGGCGAGGACACAGGAAAGGTTTTCTTCTGATGACTCTTCCATGAAGGTCTGTGGTGGCCAGTGCGATCATGTTTGCTGTTGTGTGCTGGGGCAGCAGGCTGAGGGTAGCAGACACCAACAGAATCAACAAACTCATTCGTAAGGCCAGTGATGTTGTGGGGATGGAACTGGACTCTCTCACGGTGGTGTCTGAAAAGATGATGCTGTCTAAGTTGCATGCCATCTTGGTCAATGTCTCCCATCCACTACATAATGTACTGGGTGGGCACAGGAGCACATTCAGCCAGAGACTCCTTCCACCGAGATGCAACACAGAACGTCATAGGAAGTCATTCCTGCCTGTGGCCATCAAACTTTACAACTCTTCCCTTGGAGGGTCACCCTGAGCCAATAGGCTGGTCCTGGACTTTTCATAATTTACTGGCATAATTTACATATTACTATTTATGGTTCTATTACTATTTATTATTTATGGTGCAACTGTAATGAAAACCAATTTTCCCCGGGATCAATAAAGTATGACTATGACTATGACTAAGGTCATATTTGTGCAGGTGTCACTGCACAGTAGAACAGTGCACCACCACTCCAGAGTCTGCTAAATCATCCTGAAGGTCTTTTGCAGTCAAATGGGGGTTTTGATTTGCCTTTCTTGCAATCCTACAAGCAGTTCACTTGGAAAGTTTTCTTGGTCTTCCAGACCTCAATTTGACCTCCACCATTCCTGTTAAATGCCATTTTTTAATTACATTACGACTGAGGAAATGGCTACCTGAAAACGCTATGTTATCTTCTTATGGCCTTCTCCTGCTTTGTGGGCATCATTTATTTTAATTTTCGGAGTGTTAGGCAGCTGCTTAGAGGAGCACATGGCTACTGATTGTTGGGATAAGGTTTGAGGATTTAGGGTATGCTTTGAAATTTGCATCACCTGGCCTTTCCTGACGATGACTGTGAAAAATCCATAGCCCTAACAAGCTAATTAAGGTCTGAGACCTTGGTAGAAGTTATCTGAGAGCTCAAATCTCTTGGGGTGCCCTAACTTTTGCATGGTGCTCCTTCCCTTTTTTTCCACTCTAAAATTGTACAAAATAAAAATAATACACTAACCTTGCTTAAAATGTTGAAAAGAATGTTTCATCTTTAACCTTATGACGTTTGGAGATCAGTTCATCTTCTACTCACTTAAATATTCACAGTAACAGAAATTTTGACCAGGGGTGCCCAAACTTTTGCATGCCACTGTAGATCAGATTGTGCAAGGTCCTCTGAAGAACATTATTGGAGCCGATGTTCTTATTTTTGAACAAGGAGCCAATAGTTTTAATGATGATCATCGTTTGTTGGCATGGTGGGATTTGAAGCCAGACTTCTGGATTTATGGTCCAATAATTTAACCACTGTGCTAGCAACAAAGAGAGGAATTACAAAAGCCAGCTATTCTATTCTGGGAGAGTTCTGGGCCAGCTGCATCTTGAAGAAGAGCCATTAATATCCCTGGACTGCTCAGAGAGGAACATGGCATGGGCAATGACATCATTTCTTGCAGACCTGCCATAAATTCAACAGATATGACCAAGTATCAGTCAGGTTCCTGGATTAGCATAATTCAACAGGGAAAGAACACACTGGGGTAAGAAAGTATTTGCCTAGAAACAGCACTTCATTTTGTCAGTGTTGTGAAACTTCATCATTGGCAGTCACTCAGATCTCCTCCAGAAAAGTCTCAAAAACTGATGCAAAGTAAATATGCAATAGTGTTGGAGTAGTTTCCCTAGAAAAATTGTCAGCCCTTAGTGGCACAGTGTCTGGAGTGGAGATGGCACAAGTAGCACATAGACTGTCGGAGGGAAGAGGAAAGTAGCAGTAGGGAAGGCCTTTTAAATGATGCATCATTGCCTCTCCTTCAGTGTCAGCTCCCCTTCTAGAATCACTTGTTCCTCATGGCCCCATACTTAGCCTAAGCAAAAGATAATCAGTGAGACACACCTCACAAGTTTTGCCCATTCATTAGACCTCCAAATTTAATCTCCACCATACAATTTATTGTTAATTTGGAGCCCATTTTGACCACTTCAGAATGTGTATGAGTATTACATTTTGAAGCTGTCTTATGAACTGTCCCAACAACAGTAGAGCCTCTTTAAATCCCAGTTAAAAGAAACATGTAGTGCAATGTGCACATATCGTACTGACACTATCCCTTGTGTGAGGAACGTTAGTCTCCAATTTGTGTCAATGCGGGCTGAAACTTGCACTGCATGATGACTTACATTATTAGGCATATGCCTTATGTAGGGAAATGTCAAAATCCCAACTGGAAGTGTCCAATCCAATTTTACCAAGGACATAATTTAATCCAGATATCATCGCTAATGTGATTTACTCCATAAAATCAATTTTGATTTGCGCAGTGCTTAAAACAAAGGCAGCACTTTGTGATTCATTTTCTTGGCTGTACAGTTTGGTAGAACAGTTCTGTGTATCCACGTAAATGAAAGATCAGAAAAAAATTGGAACAGTAGGTTGTTCGAACCATCGAGTCTGCTCGAATATTGAACTAAATCATGAGAGATCTTCTGCCTCAGTGCCACTTTCTTGTATCCTCATTCCCTGACTGTCATCAACCCAAACAAGGCCGTGGTTGGGCCTATCGCAGTTAACAGTCAAGCCAACATTCACTCCCTGAGTTCACGGCTGGGGAGACCAGAGCAGCCAAAAAGCCAAGCATTGGAGGGGACAGGGAACAAAACTGGAGGACTGACTTTAGGTAGGGTACATCCCGCGGGAAGTGTAAACTGGGAGTATGGAAGAAAAAAACAGTCAAAGTAGAAATGTCTGGAATTAAATAGACCATCCATTACTGCTTAGCTAATGAAATAATTGACATATGAGCCTTTGTAATGTGTGGACAAGGGAATGTTCCAGTGCCAGTCCCTGCATGGTCTGGAAGAGGGACTGAGTTGTTCTTTCCCTCGTTAGGGATGGTTTGGGGAAACTAGATTATTATTGAGTTTCTCCAGCACAGAGGCAGGCTCTTTAGTCCAACACCTCCATGTGAACCAACATGGCCACCTGAGCTAGTCCCATTCACCTGCACTTGGCCCATAACGCTTTAAACTTCTCCTATCCATATAGCTGTCTAGATGCCTTCTAAATGTTCCAATTGAGCTCATCTCAACCACTTCCTCTGGCAACCCATTCAATATATTCTCACTACCTGCTGTGTTCACGATCTGTCCTGTAAGACCCCTCAAATCTCTCCCTCACCTTAAACCCATGCTCTCCAGTTTTGGACTCTTTTAAACTTTGAAAAAGACTGTCACCATCCACCTTAACAATAGCCCTCATGATTTTATAATCCACTGCAAGGTCACCCCTTAGCCTGTTTCGCTCCAGGGAAGCTGGTCCCAGCCCATCTAACCTCTCGATATACCGTAACTCAGGCCCTCCATTCCGGGCAACAACCTTGCGAATCTTCCCCAAGATGTGTCAAGCAACAATGGTGGGTGAAAGGCATTTAAACTTGGTAGGAGAGGGGTCATGTGCCAGCAAATCACATAGACATTTGCAAGGAGCTGCATTCTTTACCATGGAAGCTCCAAGAGACCTTTGATGTGACAAAGACAAATGCAACAGAAAAGTTACAAGGAAGGTGGAACTCTTCAGGGGAAAAGAGCTTGCAAGAATGATCTTCCCAGGGTGCATCTCACATTAACTTAGGAACATAATGCAACAGAAAAGATCTGAGAAGGAATCCAATCACCTGCCCCAATGGGCAAAAGAGAAACTAACCAGGAGAATGTAAACGTAATGGGAATAATATATCTGAATGAGGTTGGATGACTCATCACCCACAGATGCAAGGTTCCTGCAGTTAGCCCTCATCTGAGATGAATCAGTGCTTTCAGAATAAAGAAAAAAGCAGGTTCTTCTGCCAACTGACTCTGGACTGACCATGATGTACCCATTTACATTAAAATGGCATAATGTAGTATTATTCTCCCCACAGGTTCTACCACTCGTCTGCATACTTCAGTGGCTGATTCACCAACCATCCAACATATCTTTGGGATGAGCAGCTGGAGGAAAAGCACATGGTCAGTGAAGAATGTGCAAATCCACAAGGGGAGCACCAGACGTCTGGATCATGGGATGATAAAATAGCAGAGCCGCTGTACCTCCCAGGAAGAATTCAAAGGTCTGAATGAGACACTCAGCACTGGTGCCTTTCGTTGCCTGGGGTGGCTGTGAGTCAGCAGTTTTATCTAGCTCAGTTTGCGATACACCCTGCACCTATGAAGCTGTATCATCAGAGAAGTCAGCACCCAAACTGAGGAACCTACTGCAAGGCCCACTTAAATAATCCAGCTGCTGTTACAGGGAGCACTGTGGTACAACTTGCAGAGCAGCTCACTCACAGCTCCGGTGACCTGAGGTCAATCGTGATTTCTGCAGCGGTCTGTTCAGAGTTTGCATATTCTCACTGCGACCATGTGCATTTCCCCCACTTACCCCAGCTTCTTCACACATTGCAAAGACATGTGGCTTGTTGGTAGGTTAGATGGCTTCTGTAAATTGTCCCTGGGATTTGGTGCGATCTGAAGGGGAGATGATGAACATGGAGGGGAATGAAATGGAACCAATGGACATGGGTACTAAAGATGGAGGTGGAGAAGGAGATGGAGACACAGAGGGAGAGGGAGACTGCAGAGGTCGCTATTCAATTCAACTACATCAGTTTAAGAATGAACTTAAAACTGGGCTGCCTTCCACGGTCCAATAATCTGGAACATCAACTTTAAGCAGTTTGGCATTAATTTGGTGAGTGGTAAAAGGGACCCAGAAAATACAGGGAGGACTGTGCTGCAGCTGAAAACTAGAGGAAGGAAAAATAAATTGTGAGAAAAAAAATCAGCTTTGCAAAATAAGACTAGATCACCCGTGGCTATGCTCAATATTTCATGAAGAAGATGAAGGTTTAGTGGTTCAATTGTGCTCTGCTGCATTTGTGTTTTTTTTTAAATAAAATGGAGAATCTCTTCAATAAAAATGTTCACTCTGGGAAGACCAGTAGCAGCTTTAATTAATCCCTAAAGCTTTGGTAACACATAGATTCTAAATATAACTGGAAATGAAGGCGCTTTACAGCCCTAAGTGTTCTCTTCCTGGACTAGTTAAGCCTAATAATTAAGGTTGGAGCCAGCCAGCTCTAAACAGCCCATTATTGAGCAACCAGACCCTAGTCTCCAGTTTCTGCCGGCTAGCCCTTTGTGTTAGTCCCCACATCAATTACAGGTGAGGGGTTAGCAAAATCAGGCACGCATAACTACATACTAAATCTCATACTGTCATTACTGGATCATGGCTAGCTGTTTTGTTTGGAGAAGGAAGTTTCCATGATGAGTGAAAGGTGTTACTGAAGCAGGTAAATGCATTGAGGTCAGTGTGGATGACCGCAGGTTGACACTAAGGGGAGTTTAACCAGATCAATGTGACACAAGGGCGCATTTGTTGGCTCACAATGCCAAAGAGCCAGGTTCAATCCCAACCTCAGGTTCTATGTGGAGTTTGCATGTTCTTCCAATGACTCCATGGGTTTGCTGCTGGTACTCCTGATTCATCCCATAGCCCAAAGACATGCAGGCTGGTGGATTAATTAGCAACTGTAAAATGTCCCTTTTGTGCAGGTCCGCAGCAGAATCTGTTGCGGAATTAGAGTAAATGGGTGCTTTGGCATGGACTTCAATGACTCAAAAGACCTGTTTCAGTACTATATTACTACAGCTCAACCAGTCCAATCAGGAGCTAGCAGTGCCATATATGGAAGAGTCCCAATGAAGGGCTTCAGATTGAAATATTGACTGTCATTTATTTCCATAGATTCTGCCTGACCTGTTGTGCTCCGCCAGCATTTTGTGTGTGTTGCTCCGAAGACTCAAATTCATAATCCAGACCGTTGACTGAGAGAGGAAATGTTGCAGCCCATGTCTATCCATCAGGAGATAGAAAAAAATATCGAGCATTGTTTCAGAGAAGACTAGTTTGTTTTGTACCCTGGCCAACATTGATCCGATAAATTAATCTATCAACAAGTCCTTTGAAGCAACCTGACCGTCTCCGTAATACTGTTGACTACAGAGTGCTGTGAACAGCTCTGCTGCAAGTCCAATGATAAAACAATAAGTAAAAAGGTAAAGATCCTCCCACACCTAGTTTAGCACATTGGGCGGCAACCTTGCCGTATTTTTAGCATTTGTCTATTTTTCGGTGCAGAGTTTCTAGCTCAATGCTCGGCCCAGCATGGGTGGAAAGTGTGTAAGGAGCCCGCCAGATTTGAACCCAGGACCTTCTGTTCTGAAGTCTGGGTGCAGATACCACTACATCATCTGCACAGATGATGAAACAATAACTATTCTTAAAAAAGATCTCCACTGGCTCTTAAAAGCTGTGTGCTGTGAAAGACATTTTATGCATCAAACTCAGTTTGCTGTAGAATTTGCCGCATTGTCGCAGGGATGTTTGCTAATCCTCTCGGTTATTTGTGGGATTGTGTTCTGTGCACTTCTGCCACAGGGCGTGCCTGCACAATGCATTTTAAATGCCACTGCAGGGCTGTAAAGCTCCCAGCTGAGGGGTGCGTAAGGGGTCTAGAGATCAGACACCCTGTGTGAAAATCACACATAAAGTTCAGAAGTTCGTGTTTCCGGGCTGGTGTGGTTTTTACCCAACCATTGGGTAACTGTACACGCTTTGCTCTCATGCAGCTGATGTCCTACCAGCGAGATTCACAACGTGATGGCATCACAACCTATACGCCATCCACCCCTCTCTCAGAGCAGTGAAGTCCAAGCTTCAGTCACCTTTAGCGAATACAGAAAATATTGCGGACACCCAGCAGGTCAGCAGCGTCCATGGAGAGTGAATCAGTTAATGTACCAGGGCTGGGATACTGGTTCTGCAGCTGAGGTCTGCCGTCATCGACAAAGCCCTAAACTGAACTGACTCAACGGCTGTCACTCCTGGACCATTTTTGGGGGACTCTGTGGTTTGATGTTTAATATTCGGTGCGCTAATTGCTCTCTTTTTGCTGTTTGCCCGATTCGTTTCTTTTTTCACGTGTTGGGTGTTTTGGTTTCTTTCTTTTAACGGGTTCCAATGTGTTTCTTTGTTTTGTGGCTGCCTGCGCGAGAACGAATCTCAGAGTTGTACACTGCGTACACACTTCTGATACGAGATGTACTTTGAACTTTTCCTCTGCAATCTCCTTTAATAACTCCCAGTAAAACAAGCTGGGAGAGGTGATTGAAAGGATTCTGACTGGGGCATCAATGTGTGCGCCTGCCTGCATTTTCAATGACGTTGCACCATTGCTGGGTCTCCTGACTCTCAGTTTCACAGATAGCTAGGGTTGCCAACTTTCCCGTATTTGCCGGGACGCCCTGTATAATGGGCTAAATTTGTTTGTCCCATACGGGACCACCCTTGTCCCGTACTTCCCCTGCTAAGGTAGAGCGTTCCTATGAAACCATTCGTAAGCCGAAATGGCGTAAAGCGAAGAAGCAATTACCATTAATTTATCTGGAAAAAATTTTTGAGTGTTCCCAGACCCAAAAGATAATCTACCAAATCCTACCAAATAACACATAAAACCTAAAATAACACTAACATATAGTAAAAGCAGGAATGATATGATAAAGACACAGCCTATATAAAGTAGAAATAATCTATGTACAGTGTAGTTTCATTTAACAAAATTGGGAAGATGAAGCCAAAACCGATTTGTAGAAAAAAATTGGCACGTACACGCATGCGCACACAGGTGCCCGCACAAGGCTTCATGGTCACAGTTGTCTTTTTCGGGGTAAACACAAATGTCCCCGTATTTGACTGCTACCTTTGTCCTTTATTTGGGAGTGAGAAAGTTGACAACCCTACAGATAGCACAAACACCCTGGATCCTCGGCCTGAATAATAAACCTGGGAAACATTGTGATTTAGGGTCACTTGCAGCATGGGACTGATGCGACGTGACTGGGGTAGCTGCCACATACACTGCAGATATGTGATCCTCCCCTCCAAACCTCATGTCGCCCACATTTCCCTCACCTTCACGACCTTTTGCAATGGGAGCGACCTGCTCCTCACAGCTAAGGTGCAGCAGCTGCCTTTGAGAACTGCATGCTGCACGTTAAAACATGCAGCAACTGCATTGGGTAAATTATGCAGATTGCATTTTAATACGAGGCAACTGTTTTCAGGAACTGTGCAGATTACATTCGAACATGGCCAGCGAGGTGAAAACCACTGGAATTTTGAAATATTTTGCCTTCTTTCCAATCGGACAGAGAACCGATCTTTTAAAATAGGATTATAATTATTGCAGTTCCCTGCATTGTCCCCCTCGATATGGCCAACACAGTCCTGTACTGTAGCTGTGAAGGACATAAAAACCTTCAGCCACATAAGGCGCGGTTATACTCCCTCCCCTTTGCTGCAGCTGTGGGAACGTGGATTTTAAATGCCCCATTACACAGAAGAAGGGTTGATTGATGAGCAGACCTCTGACCTGACCAGATGACCCTTCACCAGGAGGCAGCCGGCTATGTCAAGCCTGCAGCAATATAGCTCCTGTCAATGTGTGTTGATGTAATGAGGATGGCAATCCTTTATGGAGTGTTAGGAGATCTGGTCTCTGCAGGTAGCAGACAGGCTGCTTGCATCAGCCTGACTATTCAGAATCTGCATGTGTAATTGTATTTTTAATCCGATTTCCAAGGATTCTGCAATATTTTACTCAACAATTTTACCCGACACTCGCATCTTGCAGCTACACAACAGATTAAATTGCTTTTTCCCTTTCCACTTCAGTGAGATGCAATCTCTTGATTGTTCGTCTAAATCGGTCAGTGCAACAGCTCATTACTCAGTAAGTACCTCAACCTGGGCCCTGCAGGTGCTGAAGTTGCAGAAGGGATTCCCACTCAGCTGATGCCTCAGAATCGCTCAGCTTTCCCTGACAGTACAGTTAAATAGGACCAGGAAAGGACAGGAGCCCAGATAGATCTGGCAACCTCGCACAGTTTTCAAAAACTGGAAGTATCCTGACTGGTTACAACGTGCTCTGTTATGGCAATTCAATTGTGCAGGAACAGAATCAGAATTTTATCAGAATCAGGTTTAATATCACCGGAATATATCGGGAAATTTGTTCTTTTGCAGCAGCAGTACATCGCAATACATAGTCATAAAACTATAAATTACAATTAAAAATATATTAAAAAGTACTGCAAAAAGAGAAAGAAAAAATTACCGTGCAAGTGTTCATGGGTTCATTGTTCACTCAGAAATCCGATCACGGAGAGGAAGAAGCTGTTCCTGAAATGTAATGTCGAGTGTGTGTGTGTGTGTGTGTGTGTCTGTCTGTAAGCTCCTGTACCTCCTCCTTGAGGATAGCAATGAGAAGAAGGCATGCCCTGGGTGATGGACATCCTTAATGACGGAAACCGCCTTCGCGAGGCATCGCCTTTTGAAGGTGTCCTGGCTTCTGGGGAAGCTAATGGCCATGATGGAGCTGGCTGAGTTTACAATTTTCTGCAGGTTTTTTTGATCCCCTCCGTACCAGATGGTGTTGCAACCAGTTAGAATGCTCCACGGTACGTCAGTAGAAATTTGCAAGTGTCTTTGGTGACAATCACCACTGTCATGTCTTCTCTGTAATTGCATCAACATGTGGACCCAGGATAGATTCTCAGAGATGCTGACAGCCAGGAACTTGAAACTGCTCACTCTTTCCACCTCTGATCACTCTATGAGGACTGGTGTGTGTTCCCTCGACTTTCTCTTTCTGAAGTCCACAATCAATTCCTTGGTCTAGGTGAGTGCAAGGCCATTGCTGCAGCACCACTCAGCCAGTGATCTAGCTCACTCCCGTATGCTTCCTCATCACCACCTGAAACTCTGCTAACAATGGTTATGTCAATGGCAAATTTATCGATGACATTTGAGCTGTGCCTAGCCACACAGTCGCAGGTGTAGAGAGAGCAGGGCAGTGGGCTAAGCACTTAACCTTGAGGTTGCGCCAGTGTTGACTTCTCAGTGAGGAGGAGATGTTACTTCTGATCCACACAGACTGTGGTCTCCTGATGAGGAAATCAAGGATCGAGTCGCGGAGGGAGGTACAGAGGCCCGGGGTTTGGAGCTTTTGATTAGAAACGAGGGTATGATGGCGTTGAACGCTGAGCTGTAATCAATAAACAGCTGCTGACATAACTATTACTATTGATCCAAGACTGAGTGGAAAGTTAGTAAGATGGTATCCATTGGAGATCTATTGAGGCGATAGGCAAATTGTAAAGGGTCCAGATCCTTACTCAGGCAAGAGTTGGTTCTAACCATGACCAATCTCTCAAAGCAGTTCAACACAGCAGATGTGACTGCCACTGGATGACAGCTGCTGAGGCAGGTCACCTTGCTCATCTTGGGCACTGGTTTGATTGTCACCCTTTCCAAGCAGGTGGGAATCTCCAACTGCAGCAGTGAGAGATTGAAGATGTCCTCGAACACTCCAGCAAGTCAGTTGGCACAGGTTCACAAAGCCCTACCAGGTACACCATCAGGGCCTGACATTACGGTGCCTCACATAAGAAGCTGCAGAGGACAGCAAACTCAACACAATGCATCATGGACGCATCCCACCCCACCATCAAAAGTACCTACACGAGGCACCACCTCAAAAAGATAACGTCCATCAGAGATCTCCACCATCCAGGCCTTGCCAAGTTGTAGTTACCATTGGGCAGGAGGTACAGAAGTCTGAAGTCCCACACCACCAAATTCAAGATCAGATACTTCCCTTCCACCATTTGGTTCGCTAACCAACTGGCACAAACCCTACACAACAGTGTAGGAACAATATGACCACTGTGATCAAATAGACTGTGTGCTTTGTTCCAGTTCTAATCTTTCCTGTAAAAATTGCATATAATTGATGACAAATGTCTATATTTTTAGGGAACACTGCTTAGATGATGCTGCTGTGAGAGAGACTTTCGTTGTACCTGTGCATTCTTTTATTTGTGGATACAACAATAAACTCAACTCTGAAAGTTAGTCTCCTGCAGTTACACCAGGACATCAAAGGTCATATGGGTGTTTAAAATAATACAAATTATTTCTTTTTTCTTTCAATGCTTTTATCAAAACACTGCAGGTATTAAGGCATTCTGTTGTGCTTCTGTGCCAAGATCCGGGATGCAGCAAGTGGCAGGGGAGATGTGGAGTTAGAACTGACACGACAACCAAAAGCCTGACTCAAAGACACACTGCTGAGTTCTGTCCATGGAGAAACAGGCCAAGACAGGCTGATTCTACTGGGGCTGACAGCAACAGTAATTTTTATTCATTAAAAATGCTAATCGAGGAGAGTTAATGAAGACTTAAAGGATAATGGCCACGCTGGTGAAGATTTTATAGCTCTGAAGTCCGAAGTCCAGTGTAGCGGAGAATGGGAAGTGGTAGCAGTCCGCGTGTGAGGCACTGGACCATGAAGCCAGCAGCTGCCACTGTGACAGCGTGATTAATCGATTGCTTCTCCTGGTGTCGGGTTAACACAAATCCACGGGTGACTTTCAATCCCTTCCTCACTCGATGGCTGCACTGGATTTTCTGTTCATCAGCATGGAAGATTATGAACTCAAAGGGTCAAGTGACCCAAGGTGCAAATCTTCACTGGTATATTCAGTGAGATCTACCAGCAGCACTGAAGGGCCTGCGATTACTGTGCTCTGCCATTTGCTGGAAGGTCAGAGCACTTGCAAGAAAACACAAAGGACGCTGCGCCCACCGAACTCCCAGCAAACACCAAGGAGGACACTGACAGATCAGCGGCTCTTAGTAATGTTGGCAAAGGAATAAATGTCCACCAGAACGCAGCACGGCAGGGGAGCCGCCCCCTCACAGCTCTAGTAATCCCGGTTCGATCCTGACCTCCACCGCTGTCTACCTGGAGTTAGCAACTTCTCACTGTGACCACGTGGGTTTCCTCCAGTTCCCTTCATCATCCCAAAGGCGTGTCAGTCGGCAGGTGACCTGGCTGCCATAAGCTACTCCTGGTCTGTAGGGGAGGTGATGAGAACGTGGACAGAATAAGCCAGGTTGAGTGCAGGACACGTGTAAATAGGTGCTCAAGACTCAAGTCAGACTCCGTCCCTCCCCCTCAGCTTGGGCACGTACAAGGTGCAGATGAACCATCCTCTTCTGCTCATACATAGCTCCTCCACAGAGAAAGTTAAGTGCACCAAGTTCCTGGGAGTTCACCTCACGGTGACTTCACCTGGTCCCTCAATCTCACCTCCCTGAACAAGAAGGCACAGCAGCGTTTCCACTTCCTGAGGAGATTGAGGTGAGTGAGGTTCCCCCCCCCCCACCTTACAGGGGCCCCACTGAGAGCATTGAGCACCATTGCAAGGCCTTTAATATTATCAAGGATCCCACCAGCCATCCAGCATCCTCTTTGACATTCTACCATCAGGCAGGAGACTCCGATACAGAAAGACTGGATAGGAAACAGCTTCTTCCCTCAGGCAATTGGGCTTCTGAACTCCCTACCACATTGCATTCGAAGTGTCACCGGATAATGTGTGCTGTACTTTACAATGTTTAATTTATGTGCTTTACTTTGTCTATCTATGTGTAATTTGTTTGTAAATTTAATTCTTACTTTCCTGAGTTATTACATGTTAGGTGTACAACTGTGCTTTACTCCCTGGTCTGGAGAAACATCTCATTTGACAGTATTTACGTATATAAATAAATGACAATAAACTTGACTTGACTTGAAATACACCAGTAGTCACTTCAACCTGTTTTTCTCTCTAAAGAATCTGTCTGACCTCCTGTATGTTTCCAGCAACCTCTGATTTTCAGCATCTGCAGTTGTGTTGATTGTCAGTATTTCACTGAGATGAATTCTCTTCAACACTGCTTAACGTTACAGATTCTGCAACTTTGACGAAGAGCAATCCCTGAATTCTGAAGACGGTGAAATCTTGTCAGTTGACTGTTTGCTTTTTTGGAACTCTTAGTCTTTCCTGCTCTCACCTGTTGCACCCTGCAGGGCTGGGACCAGCTCAGTGTTGCCTTGCGCCTCCGTGTTGGGAGTTCAGGGGTCATAAATCTACACAGCTTTTCCGACTTTAATTGGTGCCTAAGGATTAGAGTGAGTGGGGAAAAACAGGCTGTTTCAATAAGTTAATCACGTAAAGAGAGAGTGCATGTGCGTGAGAGAGAGAGAGAGAGAGAGAGAGAGAGAGAGAGAAACATGCACACATGCTAATAGATACACATGGTAGCCAAAGAAAGAGAGGGATAATTTGAATGTGTGATACACCCTCCCTACATTTTGTATGAGAGGAAAGAGATTGTGTGTTCATTTGAAAGAGGAAGTGTTAAAAAGGAGAGAAAATGAGAGAATTGTGAGAAAAAAGGACAGAATGAGGAAAACACACAGATGTAGAAACACTGGGGGAGAGAGTGAAAAATCCAGAGACAGACAAACAGATGCAGACACACACTCACACTCTCTCTCTCTCTCCCTCAAGGTACACAGACAGCAGTTTCAGAGGGAAATGAGCAGCAGGTAACATGCAAGGCCTGAAACTGTTGAAATAATTTGTCATATGGGAGACGGAAAGGCCAAACCCCACCACTTGATGAGCAAGGACGCCCAGGAAAGGTTTGTGTCAGTGGAGGGTTCACCTCCACACTGCTGCCGGTGCTGGGGCCTAAACTCGGGAGCAGATGGTGCTGTTCCTCCAACGAAGTTTATTCCAGAAAGCTCGGGGACGGTTTACCAACTTTGGCCGCTTCAAAGATATTAAGCCCCTAATCTTAACCAAGGCCAACATACAGTTCCATGTTCTTCAGGTTACAGTACACTTGCCCACTCTCCCCACACATTCTCACAAACACAGTCGGGGAAAACAAAAAGGTAACTCAGGCGATGGCAGAGGAGGGTGGGAAGCTGCTCACAAACAGGATGAGAACGCAGACCTGTCTCTCACTGCCAAACCACGTGAACAATCTTAGCAAAGTTAAGAATTGTAAAGGGAATAAGAGCAAAGCCCGAAGATAGGATTGGGTACACGCTGGGGCACCAGCGGAGACAGTTTGCATCTCACTGCACGATTAGACGGAGACCCATCATTCTCACGACACAGTGCACTATCACCCACTAACCCACAGCGGCATTAACGGCGATGACACCGCCCAGGCGGACAATCCCACTGACCAGTGGTCACACCCGTCCTCAGCGCGGTCTGAGCAAGCCAGGGAAACTCCAGAGACAGTGGCCTCTCCTCTGCCGCGAGTCCCGGGTGCCTGGGAGGACCCTGGGGTGAAGAAGAAGCACGCACGCCGGCAATGGAAAGTTTCGGCACCCCGTGGGGAGATGAAAGCCTCGCCGGTGATGTCATTCCGTGCAGGGAATGACTCACTCCTGCCCACTTAATTACTGTGAGTGTTCCACCTGCATATTCTGGCACTTACTCAGACCACCTGCGTCACTGAGAGGGATCTGACCCTCACCCTGACAGGTTAAATTATCGTCTCCTTGCTGCAGTGCGGCACAGGCATATCTCCCTGGTGTGGCATTCAGAGAGGGGCTGAAGGCACCTTTCAGAGCAACATTCCCTTCAACGTCAGCGTGACTGACTGACGGAGGGTCTTTAATCATGAGGCAGCAGTGAACATCCAGTACCGACAACACCGGCTGCAAGAATGCACGGCCTTATGAGACTGCTATTCACACAGAACACCAAAATACAACTGCTCCTTAGGTCGACAACAGGAACCATCCGTACTGGTAAAGAGACCCTCCTCCAAGGACCACAGGCAGGAAGGACATTTACTGCACAGTCACGGTGGTTGACATCCTCTCCTCACTTCAGGGTCCCTCCTTTCTGCAGCACAAAGAAGGCAGAAGCCATACAATTGCTCAGATTATAAACTCACAGCCGTGATCATATTGACAGGGAAGGAAGACTTGATGGGACGAGTGGCTTTTCCCAGCTCCTATTTTCTCATGCAAGTCCTGATTGTAATGTGACTAACACAACAGCCAGGTGGCACCTGGACGAGCATCAGAGCAAGTCTGTTCGCTCACTTAATAAGATAATGATGGAACCTCAACTCTGCACTTGCACCTACCCCTGCTAGCCTCTCAGCCCCTGCTTATTAGGAATCTGTCTACTATGGTCTTAAAAGTCATTCAAAGACTGCCTCTGCTACTCTTGGGGGGGGGGGAGGGAGGTTTAAAAAGGCTTACAACCATCTGGGAGAGTTAATTTGTCACCGTGTGAAGGTGAGTACTAGAACCTGGGAGAGAGGGGCGATGGGAACATGGGGAGAATAAAATTGGCACTCAATGGTTGACATGGACTCGATGGGCCGAAGGGCCTGAGTGACTCTGGAACTCTAGGCCTGACGGCTCCTGCCGTTTCACATGTTAATCACCTTCCATGGTGACATCTGCGACATGGTCAGTTACAGGGCAGCTCTCCTGCTGCGTCTACACTCAAACCCCTCTTGATCCATGGCTGTACC